>NW_010174171.1:33642-46542 GCF_000695765.1 Mesitornis unicolor | reverse complement strand
TGTCCACGCCACGCGTGGCCGGGTGCATCTTGCAGCAGCTGTGCCCGCCGCCCTCGCCAGGCCCGGCCTTGGATCAGCTGCCGCTGACTCACGGGGCAGGGCCGGCTCCGGCCTGGCTTAACGGCGAGAGAAGAAGCCCTTTGCCAGGCACTGTGCCTGACTGACCTATAAAGCCTTGGCTCGCTTACTGCCTCCCCCGTGGCCTTTTCTCTCTGCGGGGAAACGTGGAATTTGTGCTTGTCTGAAGTGCCTGGAGAGTATTTTTAGCTCCCCCTTTTCTGTTTTAAAATCAGCTCAAGGTGTTTTGGCGTGCTAGGCTTGCACACTGAAACACCTTGAGCTGATTTTAAAACAACAGAAAAAGGGAGGCTAAAAAGACTTCATTGAGAACTTGCTCTTCTAAAGCAGATAAATCCATTTAATAGTGGGGGGGACCACAAAATCAATAAACCCTTTGGCAGCAGATAAGAGGCACTGGTATTTTATATTCGGGACCCTAAGACTTCTGAGGCATAGACCTACTCAGTTGTGTTAACTAGTTATAACCTTAATGTATTTTCACCACGTTTTTCTTCTTTATAAAAATGTACAAATTTTTGAACTATTTTCAGGTAATTTGGAAAACTCATTTTACCTGCCCTCCTGGGATTTCAGATATGCTATTTTAAAATGTCTCGGTGCATAAGAAGAGCATAAACCAGTGTTAATGCCTTGAATTCAAAATTAAATGTTTCTGAAGTATCACTGTCAAAAACAGGGCTGTGGCATTAGTTGGTTTGTTGGTTTTTTTTTAAACTGGCACTCAGCTGGTTCAGATCCCATTTATGTTCTGATCCCATCAGTGACTCCACATGTCTTTTAATATTCCCTTTCATATAGGAAAGCAAAAAACATCCTCTTTTATCCTTCTGTTGCATTGTCTATCTTTTAGCCCTTTTGAAAAGTGCTACTCTTGCTTAAAAAACAAAATCCTTGAACTATCCCTATTACCTGTGCTATATAGCGCACCTTTACTTGCTCTCCTGCAGGCTCCTAATAGTTGAAGGTTATCCTTTCCCAGAGTTTGGGTGCATTCTAGTTTGCCCCTTCATAGTTGCAATAACAGTCTTTTAAAAGATTTTCTGCAATAATTGCTCTTTGTTTCTGTTGGCACGGACAATGCGCAAGGCTCTGTTACTAACAAACACCGTGACCCTACTGTCTGATCACACCAGAAGATTTATAGTTTTTCAGATCTCTGTTCTTTGACTCTTCTCTCTAAGCCATGGAGGTTTCTCCCTGAATTTTGTGGTGTGTGGTGTGTTTAGTCCCAAAATGTCAAAGCTGCTTCCTTCTGCAGGCAAGATCTCTTGAGTTCCTATTTAGTGAGCCGCTTTCCTTCTGTAATTTTGAAAGACTGCTTTGGTGCTAGTATTTCCTGCTTGCTTTCCGCTCTGAAAGGTGGTAAGAAATCCTTTCATGCTGGCTGTAACTGCTGTTTTATTCAGCCATTGCCTGACCTCTGCGGCTGCAGGGAGCTGCTAATGACTGCTGTGTTTGTACCCCTCCCAGGACCCAAATGCTCGGCGCTGAAGTCCGTTCTTTAAGGCCAGGCAGATAGCAGTACAACAATGAGCAGATAACCCTAATCACGCAGGATTTACATGAAAATGCAGAAACCTTTCCTGTTCTCCCAATGAGTGCTGAATCAGAGAGATAATTCTCATCCCTCCCAAAGAACATACACTTTTTAGTTGGCCTTCCTAGTAGCTACATTGAGGCTCTGTGTAGTACAAAGTAAGAAGGGGGTCTTTGGGTGAGGTTAGTCCTATTTGCCAAGTATTTTGTGTTATCTGTGTTCAGAAGTGCCGAGGTGAGAATGAAACTGTGTAGAGGCAGACGATAAAGCGGTCAGTGAAGCAAAGTTTGATGTCTGCGGATGCCAGCAGGCAGGCTGCAGAGACAGGAAAGCAGAGAGCTTCAGGCATCCAGAGAATTCTGCAGTTTTAACTAGACTTCATCTGTCTTGTCACCAAAATCAGGAATAAAGAAACTTATACCAATGTGGTATTAAGAAGCAGGCATTCTTTATTACAGTCAGATGCAAAAGGGAATAAATTTCACCAACATCACACATCTTGTCTGGTGTGTTCACTCATTATAAAGGATACATACGTGCATAGTCAATAGACTGTA
Source organism: Mesitornis unicolor (assembly GCF_000695765.1). Lineage (NCBI taxonomy): Eukaryota > Metazoa > Chordata > Aves > Mesitornithiformes > Mesitornithidae > Mesitornis > Mesitornis unicolor. Next base: position 44,367 of record NW_010174171.1, on the reverse strand, counting down.
TGCATATGCATGTATTTTCCATAACTAATGAAAATAACTTATCCTACTTCCAATCATGTGCAGTCAAAATGGGGTCTGAGGGTTGCTTTGCCACAGACTCCAAAGAAAGACCCTCGAAGGACCTTGGTTCAGGGACTTGGCTAGAAAAGCTGAGGGGCCTGTTTCATATAACAAAGTTTTACGGCTCCAGTAAACTTTAAAGCAATAACTTTTCATCTGTGATTCACTTTAAACAATGGCACATTGTTGGTGATCACTGGCTTGGATGTACTCTTAGTGAATAAAACAAACTTATTAAAATAGGACCTGGGCTATGCATAGGTTTGCTAGCAGCTTTAGCATTTTCTAAATCAAAACTTTACATTTCCTTTTTCCTATATCCATAACACTGTCTTTGCCAGGTCACATTTTTTCCCCATTCCTTCTTTCATATTCTCTTCAGCTCCTGTCTCCTTACCTTTTCCTGTGCCATGGCACCCATATAGTCACTATTGACTTTTTTTGTTTCCCAGTTGTCTCGTTCTCTCCCTCCACATACAACCATTACTATTTTTCACTATTCCTTCATTTTTTATGTCATTTCGCTAGCCTGTGCTCTTCTGAAGCACGCTGCTTGCAAAGCTCTGTAGGGTTAGTATTCTGTGTTTGAGCAGTGCCTGCCACACAGAGGAGCCCCATTCTTGGTTGGGTTTCAAAGACATACATAAAAGTGACTAAAAAGAGAATGCTGCAAAACACAGTATAAAGAGGTTTATTTAAAAAGAAAGTTTTAGAAGGCATTTTCTTGAGGTCTTTATGATGGTCACAGTACAATAGGGTGATCTTACCCTTATGTCATCCTATAATAGAAAACCAGAGATTCGACTTAGTGAAATACTACAGTCAGTCAGCGTTGAACACTTAGAAATAAGTTGTTCAGATGAAGTGCAATTGGCCAGTGGAAATCCCTCCTGGTGAAAGGCAGTGACTTAGGCAACTGAAAAAAGTTTTAAGACTTCAAAAATTCCAGGAAGAAAAAGAAAAGTGTATTACCTCAGAAATAAAAGGAACAGACCTTCCCCAAATGCAAAGTGTGGAATAACTGGTACAACAGAAGCAGGCTGGGGAGGCCTGGGGGTTTATAGTGTCCAGATTTGGGCACTAAGCTTTCAGATGGATGCAAAATATCCACATGTGACCGTAAAAGATCATAACAGTGAGAACAAGTGACCGATGAAGCAAAGTCGAAATAATTCTCTGTTTGATGAAGAAAAGTGAAGATTTGGGGAACAGAGGATGATTTGTCCTCCAATATATAACAGTTTGTTAGAAAAATAATAAACCCTGGGATTGGATGAGTAAGTAGGAGTACACTTTATTTATAGCAGGGGAAAGTAGAAGTTGACATAAGAAATTCTATAAGAACAATGAAGTATTATTACAGGCTACTGAGGAAAAATCACTAGATACCCATCATTAGAACTTTTAATTACAGGTTAATGCCAACTATCTTTCAGTTCCATTTTGTATAATTTCTGGAAGTCTTGTCCAGTATTTTCCTTCTACTGTATTTAGTTAAGCTGCACTTGGAGCAATTTCAGGTACTGTGAGGATACACAGGTACACCTCCAGGCCAATAAGGTTGCAGAGCAAAATAATGTGTGACAACATAACTGTCAGAAGCAAAATGCCTATGCAAATCTTAAAATGAACAGACTTACACTAAAACATATCAACTCTGTTACAGAAAGAACATACCGATTAAGAAATGGATGGGAACGTACTGTATTTTCATAAAAAATAACAAATATCTAAGGACAACCCCCATATGATTTATGCAAAGGGCAGCTTTATTGCTGTCTTGTCTTCCTACTTGCTTCTGGTTTTCTGTTAATTTTCTTCAAGCACGCTGTCAAAATGCTGTACTCCATGTACTCTGAGTCAGGGACCTGTACAGCTTATTTGCATGTGCAGTTTCACGGTGACATTCACAGTGCTTCTTAACTAGATATACATTATCAATTTAGATTATAAAGTTTTTGGTATAGACACTGTTTTTCTTAGGTTTGTACAGCACCCAGCACATTGGAATCCAGACAGAGGAAGTAGTCATGTCTGCATAATAAATACATATAAGAATATTCACAAGAGGAGTATTTGCCACGCATACAATTTAGCGCAGCTTCTTAACACGGTCAGTATGGTGCTATATAGGGTGCAATTTTCTTGTAACAATTTATGCTGTGGGTTGAAGTTAGCCTCACTGAACTTGTATGCTTCACAGACTGGAGCATGAATTGAAGCTGAAGTAAAACGGGAAAAGAAGATCTGATATTTTGGCAGTGTTGTTTAAAGATGTATATTTCTGTTCCTGTAAATCAGCCATTTTGACTACATTTGCAGGAATGGTTTTGTCAAGTCTCTTGCTGGCTCCTAACTTCTGATACGCTGTGCACTTGAAAACTGACAGAGGTAGTAGCCTGGCCCAAAACAGGACTCTTGATGTCTCTAGTCAGCTTTTAAACGTTCATTTTTATGAATACATTTTGTCTGGTTTATATACTCACTGTGTAGTACAGTCTGATAGTGACATAAAAGTACAAAGCTATCTATTTCTAAATAACTTTCAGTGTAAATTGAGTCATCTCTGCTTTATGTAACTTCACTGTTGTTACAGTTCATGAAAGTTATATACCATTTTCTTCCTGGAGTGCTTTCTTGTACCAGGTCTTGAAATATTACCACCTGATGTGTAACGCATTTTTCATTTGATGCAATAGCACTAAATCTAGGTGTTGAATCTGCAGTGCTAACACGCGTGAGCAGTCTTAAACTCGGTAGGCCTGTTCAAAGGCGTGAGTGTTAAGAGGCTCAGGGTCTTACTTTGAGAGACCCTGAACCGAAGAAAGCTCTATGTTTGTAGTCTGCATAGTCCACTATGTCTAGATGAATGTCTGCCAAAATTATTGCTGTAGTTAGACCTTACTGTAAGCTATCTATACATGTATATAAAGTTTACTTAAGCTTTTAAGTAAAGGTAAAAATGAAAAGCTTAAGTACTTAATCCTTTTTTTTTTTCCTTTTAAACTACTGGTATTGGCAATATCATTTTTAGGCCCTAGCACCACATTTGTTCATATGCTCCTTCTGGGAGGTAAAGAATAAAGCTAAATAAGCTTATTGGGTTTGATCACAGCTTGTTTAGTCCTTACAACACTGCACTATGATCGTGTTAAAAATTAACAGACCAGATACAAGAAATAATATACTTTTGAGAAAAGAGATAAGTGTGTCAAGAGACCCTGTGATCTTTTATGTAGCAAATTGAGCCACTTGATTTCCATGGGAAAGCAGACCTGTGTATCAGTTTGTAGAACTGACCCAAGACTCCCTCTGGCACAGTGAAAGATACCAGTATCATCCTTATTGGACATAAGCCAGAGGTACTCCTGTGCTTTTGTATTGACTGATTATTTTCTAGCATGGGAAGCCAAAGTACAGCAAATGAAAATACTTTCTGCTGTCTCAGGTAGCTGAATTGTAACATTAACATCAGGCAACACCAATGTGTGCAGTCCATAAGTCCATGCAGTTCTCTTATAATCAGAATATCCCATTAGAAGAGCTTCAAAATCTTTCCCTTTTGTTATTTCAACAGTTTAAGATCAGACTCTACATCCAGCACAGCCCCTGTGGGACAAACCAGTGCTGCCAGATAAAGATTGCATCTGATCGCTGCCTGGCAGGTAGGAGCTGTCTCCAGTCTCCCAGTGAGCAGAAAGTGAGAGAAGGGGTGTTTGTGGGGTGCCTGCACTGCAGCCAGCCTTGGCTGCCAGCTGACCCACTGGGTCCCGCTGCCAGCTGGCACAAGCGAGAGCAACCCCATGACTTGCATGTGCATCGCAGATTCGGGGAACCGTAACCTGCCCTTAGCAGATTTTGGCACAGGAGAAATGCTGGCCCATGAGGTGTTTGAACTAAGTAATCAAAAAGCATGAGTAGGCAGATGCAGTCCTAGTGATGCAGGAAGACTTCCCCAGAGAGTTTGTTTGGGAAACATTCAGTCTGGCTCCAGTTAAAACACCAACCCCAAACATGCACTAGAGAAACATGGATTCACTCCAAAGCTTGCAGTTGAGCCCTTTGTTCAGTTGGGATAAACCAAGCCTCTAGTGTGCATCTACTCCAGAGCTGTATGAAAGTGTGAGCCAGGTTTCAGTAGAAAGGTTTGTGATTCAAGTCCCATTCTAGAAAATGCTAAAAAGCGTCTTGTTCCAGCAGCAAAAATAATCATCAGAATTGTAATTGTATGAGACAAGAAAAAGTTCACCCAGAGAGAGGGGTTTGCATCCAACTCTCTCTCCAGCCTGAATGCTGAAAACAAAGATTGTAATTTTGTCTCAGTAGGGGGCAGAGAACATGTAAAGAGGAACTGAAAGATGAATCCAGTGTTGCCCTCGCAAGACACATTCGATTTAAATTGAAAAGGTCACTGCCCAAATGATTACATCACCCACCACGCCAGGTCCATTGAATGTATGAGGCTTTGACAGGTCGTCTGCTTTTACAGGCATTTCAGGTGTAGTTTGCTGAAAAAAAGCCAAGAAGTCAAATACAGATATCTCGCTGAAATATAATAAATGGGAGAAGAAAAAAATCTTTTATTTAAAATATTTTTTTCATGAAAGTAGATAAACATTTTCTCTACTGTTTACACATTTTATTATTCTAGAAGTGTAGCTTTTTAAATTGCTTTACCTGTCAACTCTTATTCATTGTAACTAAAGCACTTAGAGTGCTTAAGAAAAGGTCCATTTATAAAATGTTCTTTCAATAAGGAGTTTTCCAGGGTCACTTAGTCAGATGTTAGGCATTTCCTCATTCTCTTTTTTATGCTTATATGGTTGGACATTGTTGCCTGGAAGGTTTCTGAGGAATTCCTAGCAAGTATTTTAATTGGAAATGTGTCTGTTATGTTGTATAAGAACTCCTGATCTACACTATGCAAAAGACTTGATGATTCGGAAATATTTAGCACTGTGTGATAATACAGGCTAGCGCCCTCATTTCTGTTGGCAGGTAACAAACCCAGCATTCCCCCAGGGTTGGAGTGTTGTTACAGGTTTTCTGCTCGCCATTGTTTCTGTTTTGCAGAGTTTACATGATCAACTTTAAAACCTCGAGTTCCTCAAAATAACTATCTATAAAAAGGCTTTGTTTTCTTGGCTGTTTCTTTCTAGTCCAAAAATTGTGAAAGAGGGAATTAAAGGAATATTTCCCAGCAGGGAATTGGAATTGCTAAAATGTCACCACCAATCTCTTAATTAGCCCCTCAGAATACCATGTTGTCTCATGGTCCTCAGTGAGAAAGAATATGAGTGGAAATGAAATGGGAGTTTATACTACTCCCAAATAACAAAACTCACAATTGTAAAGTGAGGAGTCATGTGAGAGATCCGTTACAAAAGCTGCATTTCAAAATACTGACTGACTTAGAAATTTGAAAGTTGATGAAAAGAATGAGAATTAAATAGTCTTAGAAAAGGATTAATGTTTACATTTAAAAATGAACTGTACTTACACAAGAATATCCAAACCTTTTCTATTAATGTAGCTAAGAAATTGCAAAATTTCTTCTAGTGGTCTGTAAGATGTGTTGATTCCCTATTAATTTATGTAAAGTTAGGCCTGAAACCTATTTCCTATGCTTTCAAATTTATTTTTTTTTGCAGTTCTGCTAAAACCAAGGTGTCACTGTTCTCCTTAGTGAGGAAGATGCTTGAGAAGTATGAGAACTCACCCTTTTTTACAATACTCTTGGAGGGAATAAGCACAACTGTCATTCCTGTAGTCTTCTAAGAGGAATGTTTCTGCTATGTACTATTTCTAATGTGTTGTGCTCATCCAGTGCTACTGAGTTCCAAAGATGGCTGTCTAGGCTAGTTAGCACATTTATATAGGTTTATAAGGGATGATGCGTAAGGCATGTTTATCACTGTGCATCAAAGAGCTCTGGAAGGCACATCACCCATTTTCCCAAGGAGGTGGAGCTCTACAACATCTTAAGGAGGGTCAGTATGGTAGAGGAGCTATGTGAATGATTAATAGTTCCTTCCCTAAAATATTCTAAAAATTAAAATTTCGTCTTAACTGGAAACACTTTTGTTGGTATTTTTGCAAAGGCAAAAAATGCAAGCAGATGAGGACCAGTTGACATGCTTTGTCCGAAATGAAATTAAATGTTTCCATCCATTTTTCTGGTGCGGTTTAATAATTCTTTTCAAAAATTGGGAAAAAGTAGGGGAGAGGGGGAGTTGGGGGGAGGGAGTGAGAAGGGGACAGATTTCAAGAAAATATTTCTCAACTAATATACAATCACTTAATTCTATATAATGGATTTGTCCAAAGAAGGCACAGTTGACCAGTTCAAAGTCAAAATTCAGAGGCAGATGTGTATCTGTTCAGCTTGGTTTCTGCTACCTTGGTTAGAAAAATGTCTGTGAAAAGAGATTTCTCTGATGCCATTTTCAAGATTTTCTATATGTTATTAGAACTCTATCATCATTGTAATAGTAATTACTTACTTCAAAGTGGGGTCATTAGCCCTAATTAATATTTACAAACACACCAGTATGAAGGTGAATCATGTTCTGAAAGAGCAGAATATTTTGTCATAGTAACATACCTCAGCAATCCAGAAGTGCTTACAGCACTCTTCTGCTGAGTCCTAGCTGCAAAATAGGTCAAGACAGTCAATTTTTCTCTTTCTCTGACTGTAATGTAAATTCTGCTCTACCAGACTTCAAACAAAAGATTAGTTTGTACCAAGTTTGCAGATCTTTGCAACAGTAACAGTCTTAATTAAAAAATACTAATTACTTGGGCGGTTTTTTCACATGTAAGCTTTTTTTCGTTTTACAAACAGATGTCATAGATTTGGCTCCATCTCCATAAACTTAGGAAACCATCAGGTTTATTAACATTTTCTATATTTATAGAAAACTATTTCTTTATGAATATCAAGTTGTTATCTACATAAGAGTTTATAGAAATACAGTGCCTAATTCTACCCACAGTGAGACTGTGGGCAAGTTGCAAGAGCCTAGCTGTAGAGAAGCATTAGTTTTGCATTTCACTGTCCAGATGGCCAGAATGTTTGTGTGAGAATTTTTTATTGTTGTTGTTGCTTTCCATCATCTCTGCTGAAATGTAAGAGTTGTTATTCTAAGCCTATAGTCATTGTTAGAAAAATGAAATTACGTCTGCTATTGACTGATGGAAGCTGGGGGAAAAGCAACAGAAAACCCCATTTGCTAAGCAGCGTTGTTGCCAGTTCTGAGCCAAAAAATTCAAGCCACTGTACATGAAGAACTCTGGATAGTTAGTGGTTTTACCTGATGGATAACAAGGCAGATGCACATTTTGCTATGAATCTTCACTTGCTTGTATAATTTTTGTTGCATCCTAGTTCCCTACCACAACACTTCTAAAGCATTTTGTGAAGTGACAGCAAGCTCACCATTAAACAGGCTTTGTATATACATTTTGGTAAAGACATGCTAAATCAAGAGTAGGCTTCTCAATACATAGAAATATCTTAGCTGTCATGCATACCTTCATAAGCCTCAAATACCTTGCAATTAGTTCCGTAAAAGTTGCTGAATTGTTGGTATTTTTCATTAAATATGGTCTTGCTTCCAGGATGCTGGGTGCATATTCAGGTAGACTCACAAAAAAAAAACCCTCTCTGGAAGGAGAATGGCAGTGATTCCTTTTGTCAGTTAATTTCCTTGCAGTATCTTTCATGATGACATTTTTATTTTATGTAACATAGCTAATCCTGTTCCTAGCCCTGCTTTTCCTTAGCCATTCCATTCCTGACTTCCTTTGGCTACAACAGTCTGTAAGGCTGACATCCTGAAACTATGTCAAAACTGTTGCTGGTGCGTTTTTGAGCATTCCGTACATTTTATAAATCTTCCTGATCTTCAGCTACTTAATGATACCACTGTTAAATGGCGTATTTGTATTTTAGGTACTGTTATCAATCACTGAAGCCCTCTATGGAGGGTTGTTTTTGCACTTGGGCACCTGAAGGGACTCAGTTATCCAGTCTCACAAGCATGTAAGTGCATGTTAGGCAGAGCTTGTACACTCCTCATCCTGTATTTCCCAGAACTCTAAACCTTTAACATAGTCACCAAACAGTCTGACATCCTCTTTCCTTCTTCCACTCTTTCATCTTCTGCATCACTGTTCCTTGGTACCAACTCTTCTTTCCTTAGCAAGATTCCTGGTGAATCGAAGCTCACAGAGGGCCAGCTATATTACTTCTGTATTCCCTGCATAGGCTGGTGTTAATGAAAGGTCGGAGGAAGATGTAGTCTTGAACTTCCTCAACAAGCCTATTTCACCCCACTAGGCTTCCTCAAAACCAGTTTAGACTGTGAGGCTCATAAAAATATTGACTGATCGGAGAGCTCCAAGCATAATACATTACATTTCCCTGTTCTTCATACCTAGTCCACATGGGATAAACAGGCTTCTCTGGTAGTACAAAGTTATTGTGTCTTCTGCTTTGCTCAGCAAGATGAGGGTCACTTTGCTCCATTCCATGCCATAGAGCTTCCAGTTGGTTATAAACCTAATTCATGTGGTGATGGACAGATCTGTGGAAATGACTGGTGCCGCTTGCTGAAGTTACCTGAGCCAGAGCAAACCATTTCCTTCGTGGTTGAAAATTCTCTTTTATTGCCATAAATGTGATTAGTGCTCTCAAGAATTAATGGTCTGGGCCTCTCCCTGTGTTCTAGGGGCATAAGCTCTTGTCAACTGTAAGTTCTCATAGACTGTGGAGGCCAGAGACTGACTTTGATTACTCTAAAGTAGATACCTTATAACTGGCCAGCCCAGTAGCTTTCTGGATACCACTAGGTAATATCGACTGTTTCTTTGTAATGCAACCTTATAGACAAGATGCACGTATAAACCTGTTTTGGGATCTTCTAGAAAATTTTTAGCCTTACCTGTTTCTGAGGACTTTTGACAAACTGGTTACAGTCTGCCTTCAACTGTAGAGTGAAGTGTGCTACTGATCACAAGTGCAAAAAACCATGCAGCTTTCAAAATGTACTAAAACTCAAAGGTTGTTTTATCTTATCATTGTACAAATTGAAAATATTGTTTAGTCCAGGAGAACTGAGTAAAGACACAAGACAAGTTAAAACACCAAGTCAGTTATATAAAGAGTTGTTTCTGATGTATCTCTTCATGATTATTTTTATTATTATTTTCCTATATTTTCCCCCCAGAAATCAAGGGTAGACATAATGGTAATTGTCCCTAATGAATTGTATTTTTACTTTTAATAGATTGTAGAAGAAGCCGTTGGCCAAGTAATATGTAGAGAAGGTGAATTACTGAACTTAAGGGATATCTAAGAAACGAATTTGGGATTTTTGGCCACTGCTAAGGAAAGCCTCTTCCAAAGCTGAGACAGCAAGAATAAATAGCTTAAAAGAAGTTAACAAGATTTGAAAAAATCAAGCTATTAAACTTTTTACAAATGAATGTTTATATTTGTCCTAATTTAACTTTGGTCTTCAAAAGCAGTGGTACATATTTAGGAAGATCTTTCTGGATACCTCTGTGCCTTGAAACTAAACTTCTGCTTGTTAGTCAATATTTTGTCAATTGTCCAAGTAGAACACATTTTTGTCACAGTAGCCTATTACCCTATCAATAGGATCAGCTCCCAGAGCCAGAATCAAATAAAATACTCTTTAAACTCACTTATTACAGCAGTAATAAGTAAAATTAGGTTTAAAAAAAATAGGAAAATAAAAAAATCACTGAAAAAAATCAGTAAAAGACTTGGGAATTTGAGGAGGTTAGGTATAACATTTCTTCTGAAGTACTTGAAGGTTCTCAGTAACTGCAGGTGTCATGCATGGTCTTTGTGTTGACGTGCAGTCTGCTTTTGATTTATTCATGGGTGGATTATCCAGGTTTCTGGATAATTTGCACTGCAGGTGTGCAACTCATGCTTGTGAGGTACGCTGCATGTAAATGCAATATATTTTCATCTTTTTATAGCACCATCTGCACCTATCACCCAATGTACATAGGTGTCACATCATCTGTGTTTTGCTCTACCCTGTGCAAGGGTGTGTTGTCTAATGACCAGTTTTGATGATGAGTTGAGAAACACGGAGCTGGAAGGGAAAGAAAGAGAAGTGGTTTGCTAAGAGAAGTATCTCTTAGCATGTTTTTTTGTTGTTGTTTTGTTTTTTGGTTGTTTTTTTTGTTTGGGTTTTTTTACAGCAATTGGTATTATTCAGTACTTCATATATTTAGGCACAGCAACAGTTGATTTAATTTACAGCCATGAGTGTTTGATACATCTGCAAATTGTAATCCATGATTGGGAGATGCAAAAATGGGAAACATGCTATTAGTGATCACTTGTAAAAAATCTGTACTTAGGGTAAGATCTTCTAATTTTTAAGTGATTTTAAAGCCACAACTTTCTTCGCACATAAAATTCACTGACAAGTGAATTAATTGACAGAAACTGCAATTGGTTCATAAAAATCCAAAAGTAGTAGAACGATGCAGAAGGCAGGCTGCCCAGTTCAACGGTAGCCACTAGGAAACATGCTCCACAAGCAGTTCTCTGTGCTGGTGTTGCCCTCTCTTTTGGAAGCAGTGCCTCAACTTAGCATTTAAAATCAGTGGACTCTTCTG
>NW_010174171.1:4974-33611 GCF_000695765.1 Mesitornis unicolor | reverse complement strand
TCTTCAGCGGCCACCAGCAATACTCTTTCTGTCTGCTAAGTATTTATAAGAGTAAATTTGCTGCTCAAGAGACAACCAGGCACCCTTTTGCTAAGAAATCTTAAGGGGGAGCGGAGAAAGGGCAAGAACAAAATTTATTATATTATTTTTTTAGAGCAGAATTTGAATAGCATACAGTAAGAAAGGCTTGAGTCTCATTAAATGAGGAAAAAGCAAAGTTATGAGACTGTCATCCACCTTGTATGCTGAATGAAGTGGGTTCCTGTTGGAAACAGTTCTAAAGATGCTGTCAAATATAAGGGAAGCTTATATAAGACACTTCTTAACAGAAGTATAGGGTATCCATAGTACACAATAATTGTTGTCCTGTGACACCTGGCAGGTGTTTTCTATGATGCAGTGAACTTGAAGGTGGTATGGAGGGCACTGGGATGTACATGTTTTTGTGGGTAGTGTCTGCTGTTTTATAGATATGCAGTACACCATGTAGACAGACTGGTATGGACGTGTCCTTTCAACTGATAAAAAAACCCTCTAACTGTCAAGAAATATGTGATAAAATATTTATATGTGCTGTTTCTTGACAATAATACTGTACCTGCTGTCCAAGAGGAATAGTCTTCAATTCTGTTTCATAGTAAAATTATTTACATTCATCTTATTTTTGAGGCCAAACAATGTCTCATATTGCATACTTTCATGCTGCTTTTTTGCAGGGCTTTTTATGCTATGTTTACACAGAGAATAATGTTTATTCTGAATTCTGTAGCTAAGGCTGTTTTGTTATGATGAAATAGACATTTCTTTGTACCTAGAAATAATAGTGTGTCTATAATGTAGGCTGCTTAAGATTTATAGGGTCCTTAAATACTCATTTTCTTGCTTTTAAGTACTTGGCTTTTCTAAATGAGGTGATAGATAACTGTGTTTTCCACACAGATATAAGGGGAGGAATCCGGACCAGTGCTTTGCACTTCAGTATAGTTTTTTTATCTGCATTTCACCTGACTGCAAAGATCTCCATGCATTTGAAATATGTGCGTTTGTGCTATTAACTTCTTTCGCGATATGCCTACATAAATGCAGAAAATTCAGCAAATGTAAACACATCACGCTATATATAACCTCCCTGAATTAGTTTTTAATGGATAATGTCTTTTTTGGCTTCAGTCCTTTTTTAGTCAGTTATCAAAGGGGGAGGGGGAATAAAATTTCTTTTAACAGATCTTGATATTTCCTTTTAAAAAAAAACAAAAACAAAAAAAACCTGACAAAAACAAAAAGACCCATATTTTATTTATAAGTTTATAATGGAAATATTTTCTAATAATTTTTGAGGTACAGAAAATGTTTTAAAACATTTTTATCCATGCTTGGGAAACAAGCTCCTCTAGGCATCATTACCAAGACACAGTCCTCTTTAGTAGTATGATATAGTGTGATATCAATGGATATATAGAAAATCAGAAACAATAGATTAATAAAGGAAGATGAATGGTAATATATTTTAACCTTATGAATATATTAAACTTCTAGAACACTCTGCAGTTGTCACGGTACTGAAGATACATGCTGGCTGTTTGGGGTTTTTGCTAAGTCTCTGTGTGTACTTGGGATACCCATACGATCTCTGTAATAGTTCCTCTACATGTTAAATAATGGAAAAACCTATGAGTTGTGGGACTGGAAGTCCGTTTTTTAGAAAAATACTGGGGAATTTTTGTTAAGAGATCAAGGGAAAATCTGTCACAGCATAAATAAATAATTTTGTCTTTAAATTGTTGCACTTAACAGGGAGCACCTTTACACACATTTAGGGGTAAATCTTATAAATTGATGGGAGATTATGTTCCCACATCCTTCCAGTATTCATTGTTCTAAATACTCCTCATTTACGCTTGAGAATCTTGGCAGTAGAGCAGAACACTTCTTCAAATGAAGTCACTGATAAAAAAATGGTGAAAAGAATCTTCTTGATACCACTGTGGGTTGAACTGGGTCTCTGATTTTCTGCAAAAAAATCCGTAATGATTTTATTTAAGTGTTTTGTATTGTCTTCAAATATAGCTGATATGTGAGATTTTAAGGAGATTTAGTTGAGATGGGAATGGGGGGAAGGTTGAAAGGAGCATTAACAAGGTGTTTCTAAATTGATGGGAAAGAAAAAAAAATATTTTAGTATTTCTTCATGCTAATCATTTAATGACTCAGTAGTGGGGTTTCAGTTTGCAAAAACACTGTCCTCTATCTTCCTAAGATCTATGATAATTTTCTGTTTGTGCTTCTTTCAAGCTGAGAAGGCGAGGAGATTAAAACAGGACTTCATAAAGGAAATTTGTAGCTGATGCAGAGGTTACCTGTTACCCTCTGTAACACCCGTTTTCCCTAGTCTCTTCAACCAAGTAATAGTTTAGTCCAGTGTTGCTTCATTTATATCATTAGGTAGCAGACTGAAATGTTTTTCTCTTAAAAACAAAACAGAACAAAACAGAACAAAAAAACCCCAAAAACCCCACAACAAATTACAAAATGTTGATTGTAAAATAATGAGAAGTCATTTGTCCTGATCTTTCTCTGAAATAATTCTCTTGTGTAAGCTTATTGCAAGAAGACATTTAACAACTTGTCTTTCTGCAGGTAACTCTACAAGTCTCGTTGAATAAGGCAGGCTATAGTTTTGTAAACACTTAAGCTGGTACTGTCACTGAAATCAGGAATAAAGAAACTCCTTAACACCAGTGTAGTATTAAGAAGCAGGCATTCTTTATTATGGCCAGGTGCGAAGGGGAATATGTTTCACCAATATCACACACCTCGTCTGGTGTGTTCACCCGTTATAAAGGATACATACATGCATAGTCATTAGACTTTATGTATATGCATATAATTTCCCATTCCTAATTTAAATAACTCCTCCTACTTCCGATCATGCACAGTATTTGTAGAAATTGGGTCTGAGGGTTGCTTTATAGCCCCACACAGACTCCAGACTCCAAAAAAAGACCCTCGAAGGACCTTGGTTCAGGGACTTGTCTAGAAAAGCTGAGGAGCCTATTCATATAACAAAGGTTTAAGGGTCCAGTAAAATTTAAAGCAGTAAGTTTTCATCCTTGATTCACTTTAAACAATGACACATTGTTTGTGATCACCAGCTTGGATGTACTAACTGTAACAAACTGTAACTAAAATAGGACCTGTGCTATTCAGGAGATAGTACAGATAGTATAGGTTTCAGCATGACATGACTGCAAGTAGACCTAACTTATGCTACCTTGTTTATTATAATTTTTGGCCTACAGAACTTTTCTCTCAAAAATAAATATCACAGGAAACAATTATATTGACTCCAGAAAATAAGCAAAGAAACAACATAGGACACAAGTCACTTGCACATACTATTTTTCCAGGGTCACAGTAGTCCAGAGTAATGAAGGTAAAACAGATGGAGTAAAACCTGGATATGACTCTTGCTTCTAGTATTAAGTCCCATATTAGCTAGGACATAAGCTGAAAGTAATTGAAATCTTCACTAAGGAAGTAGTAGAACAAATTCTTGAAGGTATATATGAAGGCTACCTCAGATCACATGGACAATGGTCAGACCAAGAGAGGTAAAAGAATAGCTTCATAACCAGTGGAGCAGCAGCATTCTCATCAATTAGCTTCTTTTTTATTAATCTCACCCACCCTCCCTTACAGTTTTTATATGAAGCAAAGTTTAAAAGATCATACTTTCAGTCTGGATATTGGTGATTTCAAAGGAAGGAATATTTTAACATATGTGGCAAATGGCCTGTATACTATAACATGAGAGTTTTGAAAGAAATATCTAGTGAGAATGTTACTAAAGTACACAGCATTATGTGGATGTCTTACTTGAAAGTAAGGATATAAGGTATATTACTAAATAAAAGCAGCTGAAATATTAACCAGTCTTAGCCCATCACAACACAGTATAGAATTTTCTGTGTCCCAGTGATCTGGGCTGTACTACTGAGCTGCCTGAGGGGCAATGTCAGGACCCTGGTGGCACTAATAGACCTTATTCTCCCTGCCCAGCCCCACCTGGGAACCCATCCCACCCATGCCTATGTCCCCAGACCTCATTTCAGCCCAGCCCAGGGCCGTCAGTTCCTGCCCCAGCAACCCCACAGCAGTGCTGGTCTGCAGCTCTTTCAACTTCTGTCCTGTCCCCAGGGAGATGTCCCATGTCATCATGTATCCCGTGTCAGTATCTTTCCTGCACCACAGCCCACACCAGCTCCTCTGTTGCACTTGAGGACAAATCTAAAGATCTTAGAGTTTGTCAGTGGCTGCTGATCTGAAGGGGCTGTAAAGTTATGCAAAATGTGAAGGCTACAGAAAAACTTTGAATTATATTGTAAGGAGAATACAGATAATACAGACAGAGAAAAAATCGCAAAGGTGAATTTTTGGTTTTGGTTACATATTTGTAACTGTATCCATTTTCAAAGCTAACAGAATAGATGTTTAATATTTAGCTGTGGTTCTTCATAGCCTCCAGACTGTCTTTTGTTTCCTCCTTTAGGGAAGCTAGAAACATTTTGAACTCCATTATCAATATGTTTTGCACCTTCCTGTACTTAGGACAAGTGTCCTTGAAAGGGCAGAAGTTTTGGATTTGCTGATTGTCATGTAGACAAGGATGTTTTCAAAATAAAGGCACACAAACCATTTGTAAATCTTCCTGAATATATGAAAGTCTAATCAGGCTGACTCACACAGCCAAACTATGGCATATCTCATTTGAATTCTCTCTTCCCCCAGGCCTTGTCTACAAGAAATATGCATGCATTGTACTGTAAGTAGAAAACATGAATGACAACAATACTCAGCCCTAGTGGAGTTCTGGATGTGTTTTAGTTTTAAACGCATCTGAACATTTACCTTTTTTATATACTGGGTGTAGCTGTAACAGCCCTATATAATGCCTTTTTTGTCACAAACAGTATAGTCCTGACGCAACACAACCTTGCACTCCCCCATTTTTCTTTACAGTTAGTAGTTGATGGTATTTTCTGCAGTAGGCTACGTGTTTATTGATTTGGTGGATGAATAGTGATCTTGCATAGCCTCCCTACTCATGTGAGTAGTTCCTCATTACAGGAAGGGTCCTATTGAGTACAGATGCATTGGTTGTGTGGGTATGATTTGTGGGTCTTTTCTCTGTTCTGAGAAATCTCCTATTTTATTCAAGTAATCATTTGCTGGTTATTATATATACTGAACTGCTAGCTGGTTTTGATTTTCAACATTACCTTTCATAGTATATATGTAAATGGTGACCACTTCTCACATCTTTGAAAACAGTGTTCTTCATGGCTGGCTCTCTTAAAGTGCCTATTTGAAATGTCTTCTCAATGGCAAGCATTTGAGGAGAAACTTTGCTATACAGGTAAGCAGCAAGTTCAATGTTTCTGAGCAATATAGTTAAAATGAGGTTCTGACACTCTCAGGATGAGGGGCAAAGTAGCTTGTGTGATCCCATTGCTGGCAGCAGCAAAGGTTATTTCCATGGTCATGGCTGGGTGGAAAAAATGGGGAGGCCTGAAGTAGGTTGCTTGGGCTGTGGAGAAGAGAGGATGGGAAAACTGATCGTAGTAGGGCTGTGAAAGTCTGGAGAAAGAGAGGTTTCTTTCTTCCACTACGGTTTAAGGGCTGCAACCTGCTTCTAGTGGGACTTCATGGTGGCCATCATGATTATACTTCTTTGGTCCATGCCCTTTGGTTGCAGATGGCCTTACTCTGAAAAGCAGTTTGCAAATACACATGCTTCTCTCCCAGTCCATTCCTTTCAACTATCTCCGCAATTTAGATACCCTGTTATCTCTTCACATCCTAACGTAGGATCTGAATGTGCATGTGCATTTGGTTCTGCTTGTGCATTTGGTTCTGCTCTATCTGCCCTGCTTCTGTCTAGCTTGTGCTAAAAGCCCTAATCTGGTTGAAGACTGGGGAGGGAGGACAAAGATAAATTAGCACATCTGACATCTCCTTCCTCCCTCTTGTATGCCAGAAATGGGAGGAACATCTGAAGACAGACTACCCTCCTCTTTCTCTCCCTTGCTCTTTTTCAGTGAGCTCTTGCTATCCACACAGCAAGAACTATCCCTGGTATTTCTCATGACATTGCTGCGGTACTCTGTAATGGTTGGATATAACTTTTTGCCACTGTGGGCCTTTTCCCCCCTTTACCAAACATTGCTTTTTTCTAAACTCATTAACATAAAGTAGTTTCTTGATTTGCAATGTTACATGATATCCCAAGAACAATAAATAGTAATGAAAAAGTTAATAATTTAATTTAATGTTTTGTCAAATGCATCACTGTGGTCAGTGTATTTTGTACTAGCACGGCTGGGTGATGACTGAGGTGTACATTTTATATCTCTTTTGGGGCTTGTTTTTTTTTTGTTTGTTTCATTACACTGACTTTCAGTCTCCTGCTCTTTCTCTTATTCAGAAGTCCATCTATTTGCCTTCCCAAAGAATGGAGAGAGATTTGACACCTCCAAAATATATATGGGATGGGAAAACATGGATGCTAGATTTAGTAAGATATGTATTTTGATTATCTTGGCAAGTAAGAGCTATTCGAGTACTGCTTTGCTAACTTCCCTGCTTGTTTGTCTCTCTTAGCAAGGAGATACCATTGTGTATTTCCATTATAGAGAAGAGGTGACAGAAAGTTTGACACACTATCATTATGTAAAAGAATACCAACTCGTGCCTTGTTACTGGCAATTACCATGCTCCTAAGAGTCACCTTTTCCCTATCATCAGAGATATTTAAAACAGATGCAAAATGTTAGGGAGTTTATATAATGTACTCTCATAAAATGTGCAATATTATCTTCCTTAAATACATCATTGACTGATTGGATCTTTCCATTGCAGTGAGCTCCTTTTAACACCAGTCAGGCAGAAAGCCTGATACTATGTATTTGTTTTGCTCAGTTTGTAGCTGTTGCATTTGTGTTCTTATCTTAATAAATGTGAGCTGCACTACGAATAGACTCTGTCTGAATTAGTGATAATTAAGATAAGGTCAGCAGCAAAGTCTGTCACTTTTTTCTTCATCCATCATCCACAGCAATGAGACCACTTTTGCTGTGCAGTAGTGATTCCATTGGCTCTCCCGAAGAGAGGAGAGCCACTTTTCTGGTAGCTGAGCTAGTTGAAGGTTCGTTACAGTGTGTATAATTAGTAAGTGTCAGCAGTGAGACAAATTATAAACTTCAGAGCTTTGGGGAAAAAAAGGAAAATAACTTTGAAATAAGTGTTAAAATGAGGACTCTAAGAAGATCAACATTTAAGGGGTCTACATTTAATGTCTGAATTACTTGAAACTGTGATTTGCTTTGTCAGAATCAAATATTCCAAGAAAATGGTACTCAGACCTATTGTACAAGATATTTTTCAAGTCCTTTTGATTCAAGTATAGAAAAATATGTCAGGAAACATTATGATTTGTTCTCATCTTCTATTTTATTTTTCAAAATCCAAGATAATAAAGCCCTCATTTCACATCTAGAAATACTTGAAATAATATGCTCTTCAGGGGGGAAACAGACTGAACAGCAGTTAAGCTATTATTTTCACTAAACCAAATAATAGGCTTTAATAAAAAGCCTCTTCTTAGCTGTATTGTCCATTATTAAAGTGACTACATCACTCCTGTAATATTATTTCTAAAGGACTCTTGATGCTGCTTTTTCTCCAGAGAGAGTGGTAATCTAGACATTAGTAGCTGATGCATATGGCTGACGGATCCACCGTTGTGCCTGTCTGCAGAAAGCTGCATTTTCAATGACCAGCTGCCTTTTGTGACACAAGAGGGAAGAAGTCTCTGACAGCTGGTGCACTTTGGTCACCTCAGTTTGGGCAGTCATCCCTGTGTAAAGCGCATGGCAACTTTCATAAGCTTGCTGAAAATATTGTGTACAATGAACTTGAGATTGCAAATGCTTTGAATTTTCTGTGTGTTTGTGAAGATTAAAGGAGATTTTAATACTAACCAAAGGGATCATTACTGCTGGGGGGTTGTCTGCATTGAACCATAGTTGAAATACATACTGAATATCTTGAAGGCAAAACCTTTCATTTTGTTTAACGTTGCTGTTTCCACACATCCATGTAACGAGGAGGCCAGGACTTTGGGTGTTGAAGTGTAGATCCTGCTGATTCTCTTCCTTTCCGAGTTCAGCATCCTGCAGATCATAAAACCTCCAGAGTTTGTGCTCAAGTGCCCAACAGATTCTTTAAACCAAAATACTTAATCTTTATAGCCGGAAGAGAAGAGAACACAAGAGAAAGGCATTTTAACACAGTAAAAGAGCTGCATGCCTGTCTTTCTTACCCTAAGGCCTTTGCCCTGTGGTACAGAGTCATAGAAGTTTTGCTTCTTCAGATCCTATGGTAGAATCAATGCTCTTTATTCTCTGTGGAATTTCTTTAGGGAGATTTTAGTTTATATTCATTTTTTAACTGTTGCTGTTCTTTTGTATCACTTTGCTTTCAGATTGACAAAACCAGCTGTGTTGACATTGCTCAAACTCTGTTACAGACTGGAGATTATTATGTATATTACTTCACTGTCAGGATTTGATCTTATTTCAGTAGTTACTAGTTTCTCCCTGGGGAATATTTTCAGCTAGATCTTTCTCCAGACCTGGCCTAGAGTGTAGTCTCAAAACATTCAATGATCCTCCACTCTGTTTAGCATGAAGCTGCTTATTTGAAACCATTGAATAGTCAGCTTTCTAGCCAGCCTGTCATTAATTAAACGAACATAAAAATATATTAAACACTCTGATTACATTATGTAATACAGTACCACAATAACCTGTATTTAAAAATTAACTTGATGTCCTTCGCAGCCTGTGCAAACTTCAAGGTTATTGACTAATCTGGTTCTTACTCTGTCAGGTGTAGCTGAGCGCCAGTGAGAAAGGGTTCCATTACGTTTTGATAAACACCCTGTCTCAAGGCAAGGTGTTTCTTCCTGAATGCTATTTATGACATTTTTTTCCCTTAAGGAAATACCCCATAATAAACTGCTGAAAAATGATGTATTTTTGCAGCAAATGTGAAATTTTCAAAGTCTTTGACAGTGTGCCTCATCAGTCCACAAGCAGGTTTGAAAGCCACAGGAGATTTTGTGTAGGGAATATGTTTCCTACCAATGCAAATTTCACTAGTCCAAATGAAAGAAAAATTTCCATAGTTGCTAGTTTTTTATGTGTCATACTATGCTACCACTGAGCTACATGACTGGAAGAAAACTATATTTATTTTCTTTCTCTTGTGGAGTAACTAGTCTAGTGTATTAAGGAAAATGGACACAGGACTTGGATCTGAAATTGAGAACAAACAGCGTGATCACAACTTTTCAGTCATCATCCTAGAGGCCAGAACTGTAAGTGGACAGGCTAGGGCTTGTGTCTTCATCAGCTGCTAACTATATTGTAGCTATTCCTGTTAGCTTTTGGCTGGCTTATGGAGCATGTTTCCAATACACAAGGTATTGTATGAGATCCTGGCCATTTTATAATCTGAATTTGTGGTGGTCATTTTTCTACCTGGAAATATGTAATCAGATGGCCATTTATATACTATAGAGAATAAGCAGTAATATAATCATGATAAGAAATGTATTAAATGCTGATTTCTTTCTATTTGTCCTGTCCTGGAAGGTTTAAAGACAAGATTTTCAATGTAGAATTGCCAATTTTCTGTGTACTCCTTTAATAGAAGCTATCTGCAGCCTAGCTCACAGCTGAGTCCTTTGCCTGTATAG
This sequence comes from Mesitornis unicolor, assembly GCF_000695765.1. NCBI lineage: Eukaryota > Metazoa > Chordata > Aves > Mesitornithiformes > Mesitornithidae > Mesitornis > Mesitornis unicolor. Next base: position 23,791 of record NW_010174171.1, on the reverse strand, counting down.
TAAAGTGTATAGATTTATGGGTTACATTATGTTGTCTCTTAACAGAGGAAAGTTATTTTCCTCTGTCTGAAAAAAAAGCACATTTATTTTAGAAAGCCCACAGTCTCTCACTTCATATCCTCAGTGTAACCATTCTTCCACCAAACATGACAGGAATTTCCCAAGTAAACTTCAGATTTCGTTAATTAACCAAAGAAAAGCAAGTCCACTGGTCGAAGAAGAACAGCCATTTTCTGCAACTTTTCCCACAGCTGCTCTAGGAACAGATGTAAAGAATGATTTAAGTATCCCATTACTATAATTCTTTTTTTTCTATTACTTACCACTTTTTTGTAATACCATGTACTGATCATCATGTAATTTCATTAAAGAAAGTTTCAACTTCTTTTTTTCAGAGAGTTGATAAGTTATTTAGAGCAAATCAATTTTGTGCTGTTAGCACTTGGGTGGAAGGATTTGTTATAACAAGTACCTGCCATGGGAACTCCTGTACCATAGCATAACATAGGTGGGCTAATCTCTAAAATACAAAACATTTCCTTCGAGAAGCCACACAGCAATATGTGAGGGAGACCTTTTTCATCCTTGCAGTGGGATGGTGGAAAGGAATGTTATAAGCTCAGGATAAAATTATTATTGTAATGTGCTGTCCCAGAAATCAAGGATTTTCTGGCTCCTGGTGGATACTTTACTTACTCAGGACTCCTGTGATGCAGGAAAGTGGGCGCTACGTGGGTTTTTTTAGGGCAGATTGTATGGGGTGCTCACGTACAGTGGCATATCTGTGGCTATGTCAAATCAACCTTTCACACTGGAGAGAATTCTTTCAACCTTTCTCCTTCTAGGAGGCAAAAATTACATGAGAATTTTTACTTCTCTCCCTGTCAGAGGGGCAGGTAACAACCTTCAGGTGCAGGATGTGCTACAAGAGCAGTAGAATTTGACCCTCTTTTTTCCTTTGCACAGAAGACAGACATGGAGCAAGATGGTGTCTTTCCCTGTATTACAGCTGCATCATAGTGCTAGCCCTATTTGATTGCATTTCTACAGGGAATGTCAGAGGGATTACAGATGGTAAAACTTCCAGGAATACAGTGACAATGCATGAAATTAGGTGTTTCTGCATTTAGGGTGAACCATCCATGTGCAAACTGAAAATTGGAAGTGCAAACAGCAGCAAAAACTCTACCAGATCTTTACACAGGCAGGTGTGCTTCAATGTCCTAATGGCAGTGGGTGCTACTGAGGGGAGCTCCTGCCTGCAGTATTTAACATGTAGTTAATTTGAATTATGATGGAATTAAGGAGGGGGTGCTGGGTGGGAAGGAGGGGAGGGAAAGGACATGTTATTAATACCCTAAGGGTGGAAAAACATTTAAATGTCTTGTTTCTTTCAGCATTCGCTATTCTAGAATAAGGGGAACCACCAAGAGATGATTGCTTGCTGGAACCTGCTGGACAGCCCAAATCCTCATCTGTGAGGTGCCTTTCAGAGGCCATCCAAGTTCTTCCATTCAGCCAGAGATTCTCATATGGGCCATAAAGTTTAAACAGTCTCTCAAACTGTGCACTGGTGGCACATAAGATTTCCATGAGACTAGATCTGCAGGCATTATGTGGCCATATGACAATTATAGAAGGGGATATTTCTTGTGGGTCCTTCTCAGGCTGGCTCCTGGTGGGGGGCTACTGAAGATGTTGTTGTTTTCCATGGATCTGTACCTGTCTTATGCTCAATGAGTAAAATGTGTGTGCATACAAAACTTGTTCTTCAGGGGATGACAGAAAACTGAATGTGAAAATTAATTTCTCCACCCTGGTGGATTCATTATTGCTATATATAATTAGAATAATGGAGAGGGTGAAAGTTAGTTGCAGTATTAAAGCTCTAAATTCTGCGAAAACTTAGATACAATTCTGACCATACCAAGTACAAGCCTGCAAACTCTGTTAAAAATACATTTGCGGTGCTGTGAGACTTACAGGCTCCATAGGTGTAGCCAGAAGAGGCTTGTATGTAAATATTTGCCAAATAACTAGTGTTCAGCTGTGTTCCAAAAAACTGGAAGTGGTCTTCTGCCAGAGATTATTTGGAAGCCAACCGATCAATAAATGGTGTTCAGGTAAACACTTGTACCTCGCCATTTATTCACTTCAAACGTTGACAATAAGGAACGTTCTAATAATTACTCAATGTCATAGCCTCCAGAAAACAATGGGCTGAGTTCATCCCTGGTGTAACCGTAGTTAGATTTGCCTTTTGCAGTTATTTAAAATGTCTTTTAGGGAACAGCAAATTGGGTCTGGCATTGCATTTGTTCAAAGACTATGTATGAGTAAGCCTTTATTTCTATGTGTCCTCTAAAGCCTCCTGAAAAATTGGCAGTGACTATCAAGGGTGTTAAATCATTAAATCTGTTTCTAAACACATTACATCTATTTCTATAAACTTTCCCCAATTCCTCTTTGTTTGTTTTTAATTTGAATCCAAATTGAGATCCGGAATTTAATTTTTGGATCTCTCTTTCTTTCAGGAAAATACTGATACTGAAGTTATGATGGGAAATGAGTTGCAGTTATATCAAAGCAATTTTGCCTGCATCTAAACTGATATTAAGTAAAGCTCTGAAAAACACTTCTGGCAGGTCATTTACATTTAATCTGTCATAATTTGCTAAAAAACATGTTGTGGTGTTTTTGCTCGTTTGTTAACCAAAATTGTTTGACTCGTTTTCTCAAATTCATGACAACTCAAGGGTCACTTGAAAGTTGCTTTTTTCAGTGACATCCTTGATTGCCTTCTATGATGTGTATTAAGAAGCCCAGGTCAGTGTTGCGTTATTTCTGCTTTCTTAGTGGACTACTGAAACTTTAATGGAAAAGCAGAAGAAAATTAGATTTCAAGGGAACAAGACAAATCCTGATTTCTGTACTTGTTTCTAAAATACTTCTGATATTTTTTCACAACTTGCTAGTAATAAATGCTACTAGTACAACCACTCCTGGAAGGTGAAATAAAGAAAAGCAAATTCAAAGTTTTCATCCAAACACATATAAATAGAAATTCAATCCTAACCAATGTCAGTTATTGCTTGATAATCCTTGTCCAGGCTGATAAGACCAGTGGGCCTTCAGTCTCTTGATTGTATTGATCTACTGTATTTAAGCCTTATTTCTTTCCTTTTATCAGCTAAGAATGAAGAATATGTTATAAAAGGTATCATTTCCTTTTAGTGAGTACTGAAATAAAATACAAGTAATACGAAGCTGGGCAAATATATTTATTTTGAAAATCGGGATTTTGACATGGCCAATACACATTGGGAAGGATTAACTTTTAAATATACAACAATGAGACCGCAATTAATTTTCAGATCAATAAAATAGCCAGTGATGACAGTGATAATCTTTGCATGGATTCCAATAGTTGGTGAGTTGAATCTCCTGAGCAGCACTTTTTTAACTCTTAAAAGTGTGCTCCTGAAATGATTTTCCTGTACAGATTTTCTGCTGTCTTTAAAGTGAGTTATAGCTTGGGATAATCTTGCTGATGGTTTTGGGAGTTTTGCCTTTTTTTTCCTGTTTCAATCTTTATATAATTCCATATGCTATTTTAGTGCTCATTGATAAACTCATTTACTTAAAGAAGTTTAAACATTTTTCGAGACTCTAGCATTTAGATTACTATCATATGCATAAAGACAAGAGTAGGTCTGAATCACTGAAGATATATTAAAAAAGGATTTAAAGGCAATAAAGAGCTGCGATCAGTGAGGCCATAAATAATTACATCTTGAGTTTACTGAAAAGGGACATCACAGAGAGAGAGAGTGGTTTGGTCATGTTCACTCTTTAGTTAACATGTTCTATCTGAATGGAAATGAAAATTGACATCAATAAAAAAAAGCATTTTTCTAGAAAGCTCTTTCTGATGTTCAAGTGTAGTGTCAAATGTTGATTGACATTGCATACTTTGTAAAACACTTGAAATATGTATTACTATCTGACAAAGCCACTTGTTTAAACCAGCCATGACATTTTCTGCTACTAGGATATTTTCTTTTGAGCAGCTTGATAGAAATCTTAGGCAGTTGTTTAATAGACTTCAAAAGAGCAAGCCTTCAGCCCTGATCCTCCATAACGCTGATCAACATCCTTGTGTCTTCTCCCTCAGTGCACCAAAATTGACCCATGCATCCATCTATTTGGTCATTCTGTAGTATTGGACCAAAACCTATGAGAAGTAGACTTAGGTATATATTTGTTTTAACTATTTCTGCTAGTGTAGTCAAATATCCTGGCCAACTATGGGCAAAGATACTTAACACATGGCTGACAGACCTTTTTTACCTGAGCAGCATCACCTGTGTAGGACCAAAAAATCAAAACTAATACAGGGACAGAAGGGATCAAGAAGCCAACTGCTGTTCCTCTTACGAAATTTCAGTAGATGGAAATAAGCAATGATTTGACAGAACCCCAATCAAGAATGATGGAAAGAAAAGGAATCTGTCCAATCCCTGCAATAGAATCAAATATCTGTATCAGGGTATGTAAGTGTATATATACATACATGTATACATATCTCTTTATGTATATGTGTGTTTACCAATATAATTTTTCAGCTGCATATGGTTTACCAAACATGCTGTAATGCCTTGCAAGTTACTGTTATGATGTACCTCGTAAAAAAAAAAAAGTTGCCAACTTAAAAAATATGTTATTACCCAATATATTATAGAGGATTCTGTGGAGCAATGACACTCCATTGCATATATATATATTTCAGTAACTTACAAAACTGGATTATTTACTGAATGGAAAATATATACATATATATGTATATATGTATGTATAGGATTTTTGCTACTAGTCTTCTGCATGCTGAATGAATTGCTAAAACATGAAGTGTAAAAGACGAGGTGGGATAAACCAGAAATCTGCATACGCATTCCACCTTTAAATATATAGTATATGCTAAAATACTATGAAATCTCTTTGAAGTCTGTAATTATTTCACACCTATTATTTTCAAATATTGGCCCTTTTGATAGGATAAGAATAACTAACTCGTGATGGTGTCATGATGCTTGAGGTACCTCTGTATACTTTCTCCACTTGAAAGCACTGTGTGTTTATGTCCCATTCTGTGGCACCATGGAGAGCTTCTCCTAAAATGAGAATGGGTGTCTCTTAAAAGAAAAAGTCACTGTTGGGGGAAAAAAGCAAAACTAATTTCTGAGAATTAAGAAGCATATCAAGAAACATGTAGCTCTTGGCTTAAATTGTTCAGTGCCGTCTTATATTCTGAGCAGTTCAGAAGGGAGCCATTTCCTCCTTGTTTTCTAAGTCTGAGCCCCTAAAGATTGAGTAATGGATGAGAATAAAAACATTTTGATGATAAGAGGTTTACAATGGGATCATTGTCAGATTTGTATCTCAAGGGCTCTACTGGGGGCCATTGTCATGCCTGTTTCCTTTCTCCTAACAAGTGGATCCTAGTTCTCACTGAGGTGTATAGTGAGACATCAGTGTAGCTACCCAAGAGCTACCAGTGCCTCATCTTTCTTATCAGCCTCCCCGTACTCACTGTGACAAAGTGAAAGGCTTTGGAAAAACCAGACTCATTCAGTGTAATTGAACTAAATGGATAATAGGACACTTATTAGAGCATTAAATAGAAGAATACTCTTTGCCAGCTTTTGCAAAGACTACAGCTCTTTGTCATTTTATAATAGACATTCACTTAGGAGTCTATTCTTTTTTGTGTGCATTGGGATTTTTAAGATACCTAACTCCCATCAATATTAATGGGCATTGTGCAAGTAAACCCTGCGAATTCAGAAAAATAAAAAATGAGACCTTTGTGTTTCCAGGAAAAATGCAACAAAAAGCCTAGAATAACTCAGAGTTGGTAATTGTTTGTTACTATTATGGGACTATCTTAGAGATGAAAAAGAGCTCAAATTATAAATAAAACTCAACCACATAAGGACAAGTCCTTACTTAGCCTACATAAGAACTTGCCCTTCAGACAACCTAAGTGTGTCCAGTTATCTCAGCTTTTTGTGGAGTAAGAGGGAACGCAGAATAAAGCAATCTAGCTCGGTATGATCCTCCTGCTTCCCAATCTGAAACCTTCATATGCATTTCTTATCTAAGGTTATTGTCTTGCTTTATTGGCACCAGTCAGAAAGATATTTTCTGACATGAGGAATCAGAGGTGCATTTTTATCCAATGTTATGATTTGAAAATACTGACAATGCTGGTAATTTTACCTTTTCAGTTCATCTCTGCATAGATCCAGTGATACTCAGTTTACAGCTTATTGGTGTCTTTTATGCTTAAAATGCTTTGCAGAAGTTAAACCAGATTCTCTTGTCATTTAAACAATGCATTGGCATAACCCAAAGCTAGATGTGAAACCATTAGAGTTCACAGTACTTGTAAATTAGGTAAAACCAGGAAGAGATGATTATTCATTAGCATTTATCTTATAGAGAAAGTACTTCAGCTGGACACTGCTCTGCTGTTAATAGCAAAACTTACATGATGAGATCAACCTTGCAGTAAAAGAATCCCAACTTCTAGTATTTTTTCACCTTGCCAATTCTCTTGTTTTACAGGTGGAGAAATTGAGGGAGGAATATGGCTGTAAATTGCTCTAGTCGAGAAAGCGAGTGGAAGTCAGGAGCAGAATTAACATTCAGTTACACTGCAACCCTCCACTAAAGCATCTCTCAGTCTTTCAGAGTAACTTGTTTCTTGTGAACCCAGCTGGCAATTAAAATGGAAGTATTGGAGTGAAGAAGGAACTGGAAAGAAAGGACAGGTAGTGCAGTTCTGCATTCTCTTTTTATTAATACATGGAAAAACAGATTTGCATGGTGTGGAGTGAAGTCTAAGTCTGTTTTGCTTCCTCATTTAGTTGCTACACTAGCTGAAGAATTGTCCTATTTGTCCCTTATGGTTTCCGTATTAAGTTGGTATAGCACTTCGTGTATTTGTTTCACACTTATAAAAGAGTAGAAATTTTGCCCCCAAGGTATTTTACACAGTGGAGCAGTACACACGCACAGCCGCAGTGAAACTTCAGTCCTTTGGGGTCATCTGTGACTGTGCTGATGGTAAGAACAAAACTGGGTTTCTTCAGGCAGTGAGGTAGTTTTTCTATTACTTGTTTATGCCTGTCTCACATAAGCAAGGCCTGGTTTTGAAAAAAATAGATTGGTTAGGGAAGCAGCAAAATATGCACTTAATAGGCCCACTTCCTTTCTCATTTACCTCTATTTAATCAGAAACAGACTCATCTAATGCAGAATGGAGTTACATCAGAGTAGAACCAACCTGATAGGAGAAATCAACCCATTACCTTTGGAGGTCCTCTATTATGTTTTCTTAAGGACAGGAGGTTGCCTAATAAAACTGCTACTTCATAACTGAATGTTATGCTTTAGGAAGCCTTTCAGCGAGGTGGCTGTCCCTTTTGATTTACCAAGTATTTTTACCAACAGTCTTTTGAATGCCTGAAATAACCCTCTCTATTTACTCTTTTTTTCCTAATTGGGAACATTTCGATTGCCTTCCACTAGATGGCTACACGGAAAGCAGTTTTGCAGAGGGCAGAGCCAGGCAGCCCTTAACTACTGCAGGAAACTTATTTGGTAATATTTTATTTTCTTTTCCAGTTCAATCTCTGACTACGTGATGTAGCTGAGGTTCCCAAGCCTAAAACTCTTGTTCAGTGGGGACTAGAGGGAATCACTGCCTTGGAGGAACTTGCAGCAAATCCATTTAATCCTGGTTTCATTCAGCCCCACTTTGCATTCCAAGGCTACACTCAAACTGTATGTCCCCACCAGCAGGTTCAAAGGAGTATCTTGAGCGTTGTGTGCAGCAGACCTTAACACTGACCCCTGTTATGTGGCAGATTAAAAAAAGAAACCCAAACCCAAACAAAAACACCCAACAGGTGTAGCCTTGTGCAGGGTATGTGGTAGTAGTGGTTTTGATTTTGGTGTAGGAGCCCAAAGCTACTGCCTGCCTGATTTTTTTTTTTTTTTTTCCCTGAAGCCAGCTTAACTCTAGGGGCATGTTTACATAGTCTTGACTAGGGCCAGTGAGATGTGGCAGGTAAGTTTTTCTGTAGTTTTCTCTTAGCAAATTGTGCATGGAAAACTTCTAATTATAACAATTTGTGTGTGTGTGTTGGGGAGTATATTGTGTTTTTCCATATTGGATTGCAGTACATGAAGGAAATATTATTTGCATTTTATAAATTGTGAAATGGAAGCATTTCCCAGTGAGGTGACTTCCTCAAAGTATTCCAGTCTGTCTATGGCGGACCTGGGAAGAATTGGAGGTAAAAATTCCTTGAAACCCAAAAGAGATGGGAAAGTGGGGAGCCAGGGCTGCAGTGTCCTGGGCATTGTGGTTGTGGTTTTGGCTGGAGAGAGTAATGTAGCTAATGTTAATGGAAAAACTCCTACTGACTTCTCTACTGGCTTTACTTGTGCAGCTCATGATACAAACTTGCAAATGCCCTAGAGAAGGATTTTTTTTAAAGTCCTATTTGTACCTAACGATGATGTTGAATCTGGAATTTACTCTCCAGAAAGCTAAGGATGCAAACCATAACCCAAAAATAAATTAATCTACAGCAATAGATGCTCTATCATGAACAAAAAACACTGTGAAAAAATGGAAAAATCCTTTTTGATCTTTATGACACGCATTTTCTATGCTTCATGTAACATTTTAAATCAAGACAATTAGATATAAGTCATATATAAAAGTTATACTCACATATCAGTCTTGATTCTGATTCATGTTAACCAAGGTTTGGCCACATCGTGGGGTGTCACTCTCCTTTGTCTGTTGCCCTTTTTAGCTGCAATAACAAAGCTGAAACTCTCCTCACAGCCCTAGTTTTGGTGGGGCTTGTGAATTTATTCCTTCCCCTTGGTATATCTTTCTCCTCTGCACTTTCTGCATCTCTGAATATTACTATTTCAATTGTGTTTTAAGGTATGAGTCTCAGTCAGGATATAATCCTCTGTGTTCTTTTACTGTAAATTAGTACAGTATTTTGTGTGGGAACCTATGTAGGTGTAGAGATAGAAATAGTATCTTTAAAGTTCACAAAATGAGTGTAAGTCAGACTTTTCTACAGTTTAATTTTAAAATATTTATGAAGGACAACCTGCCGTTTTCCTTGCAGCTTCAATTATGCTGTATGGGAATATAGTTCTACTGCGCTAGTGGTTTCTGATGTATCCATTGCTTTAATAAAACTCTATTCTGTACCTTACATACAGCTAGGGAATAAGAGTGAGAACAGAGAAGTGCCTACTGCATCATCCAATTCTGTGCGCTGCACAGATATTGGAAACTTGGGGTCACAGTTAAGGTAGTTCTTGCACAAATTCTAATTCGTGCTTACATTTTGCCAGTGGCCATGATTTAGCACAGCCAGCATGTACCTTGGAGTAGAGAATGGCAATGCTGGGGTGGGAGGGGTACAAATCTGGACTGGTGCATGCACAAGTGATGGAGAGCATCCACACTTCAACAACTGTATTTGTCTCCCAGTTTACTGCCATTTAAGAACATCTTTCACATGATTCCTAGGGCAGCCCTCTCCCTACCACAAGAGTGCTTTTTCTTAGAATATTAATTGATACCTGTCTTTAGGATCCAAGCGTGGAAAGCAGGACACAAGTTGTACTTCATGTGTAAATTAAGGTCAGTATTTCAAAGAATAATTATGTTTAGGGATGAGCTCCTCAGTGTCCACACAGTGACATTGTGAAGAATCAGATATTAAAATTGACATATTAACTGTGGCATCTCTAGCATTCTGAAGCCTTAGCCCTAGGGACCTCAGTCATAGTTGCAAGGCATCACATAAATACATAGCATTAATTCAGTCCCTCTCCTCAAGCCCTTGCCCATCTCAGAAAGTTCAACTCCTCAACAACTGTGGGTTCTCCAGTTCTTGCACTTACAAGAGAGTTAAGGGCTTTTGTTGAACGAACCATTTCTGTGTACACTGACACTGGAGAAGTAATACAGTAAACAGGAGATGAAAATGAAGGGGCTGTGAAGTGAGGGTGTGTTACTAAAAGATAGAGGATTATAGCTCGGGAGACTTGGTTTTCCTTCCTAGCTTTCTCAATGCATCTGTTGAAAGACTTTGAAAGTCACTGCACCTCAGTTTGCCTCAGCTGCTCCTTTATATGCACCCTTCTCTTAAGACACTTCAAAATCAGGTAATGATACTAAAAGGATGAGTTGTTAATGCTGAACACAGAGTGATGCTGCTAAACTCTAAAATAATTTTTTTCACCTTGCCAATTCACCTCAGAATTACTGGCATGGTAAATCTGTTTATCCCGTGACTAACTTGCATTAAATGGAACTGAAACATGTATAAATTGTTACTTTTTCAGCTCCAGCTCCCAAAGAAGCTAAATACACAATGTCTGTACCTGTGTTTCAGATCAATACTGATCAGCAGCAACAAGGCTGGGAGCTGAAGTGCTCTTGTCTATTATGCAGAGACAGTAACTAGAATCAAAACTCAGCTTTAAATAAACCAATGCCCAGATAGTAATCTCGCTTTCTGTGAATAAGTCTCAATTGTGTTGTGCAGAGGAGCTGAGCGGCACTGTGCAACCCTGCCAAAGGAGTCTTCCCAGGTTGGCATGGAGGGTGGGGAGCTCTGAGCTGCACTGCTGACTCCCATGGACAGGAGCCAAGAGAAGCACCTGCACTAATTCTTGCTAATTGTCTCCTAGCAGGCATCGGCTCTACACAGGCTGCTCAGGAAGAACCAGCTTAAAAAGTCAGCTCCACTGGGGGGGGGAGGGAAATAAAATAAAAAAAAAATCTGTAGCAATTAGAAGATGGTCACCCAGACATGAAATTTGTATTCACTCGCAAAAAGGAGTCATGGTTAGATTCCTCACAATCTCTCTTCACTTCACATGCATTCACAGGCTATTAATAGAGAGGCTAGTCAAAGCTTGTTGCTCTGACAGTGATTTTTTTTCTCCTGCCTGTGTGTCTTCCTCATTGCATGCAGGAGGCTGCTGTAGGAGAAACATGAATGCAATCAGTAGCTACACGAAGTATATTGGGGAATACTACCAGGGCAGCCAGTTTTCTCTTCACTTTTTGCAGCTCTGTGAGCGGAATCGTGATCTGCATGTACACATGGAAAAAAACGCAACAACAAAACCTACAGTGGTAAAATAATGGAACTCACAAAAGCCAGAAAATTCAGAGCTAACGCTGAACCAAACTATCTCAGCTAATGCAAAGGGATTTCAGCAACACTAGGAAGTTCAAATGCTCTTTCAACAGATACTCGCTGTTTAGAGAACCCTCACCCAAATGCTTGCCTACTGATTAGTTAAAATTGACAAGCAGCTTTCGTTCCTGTTTCTGTATTGCTTTTCATCAGCTTAGTATATATCCCTTGTGTTACTTCACTGTTATGTTTTGATAACTTCATTTCTTTTAGCCTGCCTAGTCCCCTTGTTCTGCTTCCAAGTGCTCAGTTTCCCAAATTCCTTTGCAATCCATCTTGCAGCACTAGAGAAATGCTTTCATTTCCATAGGACTCTGCAGCTCTGTGCTCGAAGATGTACGCACTAAAGGAGCCTCTGAACAGATTTCTCTGTTGTATCAGTTGCTGAAGCTTAGGAAGGATGTTTATTCTTCACCCAAGAGAGGGGAAAACAGATACGAGTGGAATTATTCAAGTCTTCTGAAAAAGTTTACTTTGAATATCACACAATTTTGTCCTAATTTATCTGAGACTGTAAGTCCCACTTTTGCTTATTTCTGATGTTACTTACTAATTCTGAGTACAGATCACAATAAGGCTGATCATATATGGTTTGATTAGAAACCAGAAGTCTCTACAATAGAATCTGTAGCTTATAGTATTCAGAGACATGAAGGTAAATTGTAAAGTTTAAAGAGTTGATTCCTGTTTGAGCCTGGTTGGTTGAATTGGAACCTCTCTGCTGTTGTATGCAGGCATCTGGATGGGCTTTGTTCATGATTAGATATCTAAATTTTCTACAGTCTAGATGTATGGTTGGTATTCCCTGTCTAGTCAGCCTCAAGAAAGCAGTGTTACTGAAGTATAATGGCTTGTGTGAGGTAGATGTTTAAACCTAATTTTGCTCTGTGAGTGTCTTTCTCTCCACTACCCTTAAAGGATCCACTATATCAGGCAAAGTTGGTTAATATTAAACCTTTACATCCTGGAGAGAAGAGCTCTGCTTTTGGTGTCTACAAAGCACAAACTGCACTATTTTTCTGGCATGTGTCCCTTACTGCACATTTCCTCTACAGCTTTTTTGTGTGTGTGCCTCTATTATGTCCTGTTTGATTTGGCTTTGTTGGAGAACTGCCTTTTTCATTAGGTGTAAGATTTACTTACCTTTTTTCTAACTTCGTTGTGAAATAAAGCTATGGTGGCAGATAATTCAGTATTTAATATCTTTCATCCTACTGGATGAAAGTTATTCATGAGATTTAGATCTAAATGCCATCCTCTCTGAGGTGGAACAAGGCAACTCTTCTCCTATAATGCAATAATATGTAACGATGGAAAAGATTTTCCCATCCAAATGAATTTGAAACTTAGCAAGAGTATAATTATTCCAGTTGTCACATACCCAGCAGTGTTCATTTCTGTGATTTGATCCAAGATCAAGCTTCCAGAATAGTGGAACGTTTGTGGATTAGGACACAGACATGCAAGTACACACACATGCTACAAAGGCTAGAGCACTGCAAATAACTTGTTTGCTTCTTGAAGTGCTAATGAACTATGAAAAAGAATAGTTTGGAGTAGAAGAAATCAAAACAATATTAATGCCAAGATGGCACTTATTCTCTTCCAGGCTAAAAGAGGATATTTTAATCAACAAAACAGCATAAAACATTTGTGAGAAACTTCATGTTTTCATTATTAAATTTACTTCCAACAAAACAGTAAAACAGGTCTGAACTTACTAAAAGAAATTATATCAGGAATTTGTTCTGACTATAACAACCTAATTGTAATTAGCACTTCAGTCAATGTGAACTTTTGATTTCTAAATGAAAGAATTAGTAAAAATAATATACTCTGTTAATGTTGCAATGAAATTGCAAAACCTGAGTTAGTCATCTAAACACAGAAAAGGAAACCCAAATAGCAACCAGAAGTAAAGGAGGTCAAGGAAAACTTCTGAGTTTGAATTTTATGCCAAGGGAAAGATTAAAAGAGCCACGCAGTGAATGCTACAAAATGCTTGTTTCTCTATTTTCACCTTGGCACACCTTACTATCGTCCTCCTATTACTGCAGCACATGAACAAGCACGGTGTGTAGAAGTTAGGGATTGAGCTGTGTTTATATCAAGCAGTAGCCTGGGATATTAATTACTCTGAGGATCCCCAAGCATCAGTTGAGGAGCTTACAAGCCTCCTTTACACTGGAGTAAAGCACTTGCTGAGGGAGGTAACCTCCTGTGGCCCATTTCCCATGGTGGGTCAGAAAGCTTTTCTGAAAAATGCTTCCCAGCACCCTGTCTTTGCTTCCCTCATTCCTGCCCTCACAGGTTTCCTTTCTCCCCAACAAGGCGATGGTTATGGAAATTGGCCAAAGCTGTTGTTGACTCGCTAGAGGAAGGTTTCTGCCCCATAAGATTGCTTACAGGAGGCAAGGAGGTGCGTAGGCTCACAGCAAACGAGCTGTGGCTGCACATGTTCCCAGGACGTCATACTGTGTGCCCTCAAATCACAGCCGTCATTACTCCGTTTGGCTTTAATTGCGTATGCGGGTTGATCTGCTCAAGATTGATGAGGCACTTACTCCTAACAAAGAAACAGTTCAGGGGATGTGCTTTCCACGGTGTGTATGATAGATAAATTAATTAATGCCTTTCACGCCCCTCTTCTCTTTCTGGGGGGAGGAGGCTTAGAGGAAGGTCAGAGGGAGAAGAAAAATGAGAAAAGAGATTCTGTGAGAAAGTTCTGAGGTTAGTTTTTCCTGATTATTATTGGAAGTGGTTAAGCCTTTGAAAGGGAAGAGCTGCAATGTGATCAAATGAAAATAATGTAATAGGCAGCAATGTAAGTGCATGTATAGTTACTCTAAATTGATTTAAGCTGACAGAAGGAAGTAACAAATGCTTGGTTCCCCTGAAAAATAGGTTCTATATATTTTCTTCATGAGAAGAAAATGATATCTTCTAAAGTTGTTTGATTTTGCAGAGTTCAAAATGTGTCCTTATATTTGTCAGTTGAAGAAATAGAGAGGTTTCTTTTCATGTCTTTATGAAAATAGTTGTTGAAAAACAATCAGAAGAGAGTAGAGTTTAATATGTAGAGTTTTGGGGAAATGAAGGTACTGAAAACCACCTCAAAATTTTAAATAACGTCTTTGCAAGAAGATGTCAGTTAAGCACAGATTAGTGATTTTATCACAAAGCAGTTGTTACTTTACAGACTTTTTGGGAGAAAAGAGAGAGGAGGGGGAAGCAAATACCTCTAGGTAAAAAGTTTTCAGAGGAAAATTCAAATATTCTGTTTTTGATAAAGTTGTAATTTCAGGGGAGAGCAGTTACAGTCCACAAAGACAATTATACTTGAAAACAAATTTATTGTTGAAAACTGGCTTCAATTATTTTTTTCCTTAATAGTTTCTAGCTGTTTTGGTAGAAATGGCTATATTCAAAATATGTGAGGCATTAAAAAAATGAAAATTTTGACAACGTGAAGAGTATTGAAAGATGTTGATTTACAGAAGACTATATAAAATCCTCTTCCTTTGAAAAATTATGACCAGCTGTATTTAGTACCCATTAATTATGTATTTGATCTAGAATGTCATTTATTCATCCTGCTTTCCCCAGCTGATTTCTGACTGAGCAGCTCTACAGCGTACGGTGGTAACTGGGTCAGCTATATTTTTGGTGTGACTTGAAAGAGAGAATAAGTTTTTCTCCCTAAGGAAAACTTGGAATGTATTTGGTTTTGGCTGTGAGAAGAAAAAGTCCAAAGTGAAGGAATCAAGCATGGAAATGTAAAATTTGTGGTTTGTGGAAGAGTTTATATAGGACAAGATAAAATGATGTTTGCATCACCACAGCTACTAGTTGTTCTGTGTGTCAACAGTCTTCTCTTTGGGTGAGAAAACACTTTACTGTTGGCAACTCTCAGGAACCTGTTCCAATACGTAGGCAGCATTCAGAGAAAAATCAAAGGAAAATGTTGTTTACTGCCTTGAGAAATTCACCAAGTATTTGTAAACTTTCACACCAGAGCTTTGTCTCCATCAGTGACAAGGAAGATTCTTCTCAGAAACACCATTATTTCTTCTCACAACTGGCAAGATGATAAAAAGACAAAACAATGGAGCCGACCAGGGCTCCAGCAAGATAAACAAAGAAAAGCAAAAGTCAAGGAGGTCTTATCACACAGTGTCGTTTTGATGGGGCATTAGTCTATTATTCTCTTTTAAACCTTGTACCTTGCCTGTTCAGGAATCAAATAAGTTTAAAATAAGGAAATGGGTATTGACACCTTAAAGTAAATTTTTAATAGTTTGTGTTTTGGTTTTTTTCTCTTCTTCCCTTTTATCTACAATTTACTGGAGCATGCATCTGAGGCCTGCCAAGTTGCAGGGCCCCAGGTATTATTCTGGGGAATATTTTTGTCAGAAGCATGAAGTTTTATAATTTGAGCTGTGAGCTCAAGTAAACTCTTGTTCTCACTGAGGTGACTGTGCCCATCTCACCATGGAAGCAGAGCCTTTCTCTTCTGTGATTATCTTTATCTTCATGAGTTTGGGTTTATTAAGTTTATTCTGGCTTATAAGTGTTCATTAAGCTTTAGCTGGCTGCTTTGAGAGGTAAAAACAAATTTTCGTTCTCACGTGGAAAGGGCCACTTAATTGTGAGGAGAAGATATCTGCTCCTACTAGTCTCTTGGTATTTCACAGGTGGTCATTTTGGCCTCTTCAAAACAGAAACTTGGGTATAGTACTGTAAAATAGTTCACACCTCTTCATGCAGTTCAACTGAATTAAACCTGAAAAATAACACAACCCAAATCCATATAAACTTTGAGGGAGGGAGGAACTGTCCACTGATGTTGGTCCCAAAGTGCCTTTGTTTGGAAATTTCTCATGCTGCCTTTTCTGCCCACCTATATAAGCTAGATGACACTGCTGCAGAACAGATGAAGCATCTGTCTTGGATATTTATAAAAATGCCACTTTTGGAAAACTCTGATTAGTTGTTTGTTTGTTTATTTTTTATGAGTAGAAAGGCTGGATATGAATCACTGGCTGGGCTGTCCCAGGCCTGCAGGTGTTCTGGAATGGATATGGGATGTTTTTGGTCCCTGCTGCTGAGCATGGTGCTGCTGAGGGATGGCTTTGCTGAAGGAGACTCTGAAAACCCTGCCACCTGAGAAGGCTTCGCTCTGGGGCCCTGCCTGAACAGCAGGACTGTACCTATCCTTGTGCCTTTCACAGCAGCATGGACATGATGCCAATTGGGCAGTGAAAAACATCTTAATTAAGTTCAACTTCTCCCTGATACCTGCTTAGTGGGGCAGCACAGCAACTCAGCTGGGTGTGCAGCTCCTTCCCTGATGTCCCTACTCATCTCACAGGTGCATCCTTTGCACAGCCAGGGAGCTGCCTGGTATTAGTTGGCGCAATCCTGGAATAGGGTTGAATGCAAATTTCGTAAGTGGTCAAACTGCCCTTGTGGCTCTCATTAAAAATGTCCAGAAAGTAAGTAGGCCACAGCTGCTATCACTAGAGATGAAGCAACGCCAATGTAGTATGATGCTCTAAGACACTAGGAAAAATAGACCTTTATTTTCTCACCCAACACAAACTCTAGAAGTGGTTCATTTGACTTTATCTGTCCTGACAGATACTTTTGCATAGAGTGAATGCATTGCTGTCCGCTTTCACAACATACTTGTGATTTCTGTTTTGCTGTAGAAGCTGAGCTATTGCTTAGTAAGTCTAAATGAGTGAGTTTTCAACATTTTCCAATTGCAGTCTCCTAAATATTTTTCAGTGGTGGTACAGGCTGTTATCTAGTGAATTTAAGTGTATTGACAACTGACTTGCTTGCTTACATGACCTGTCATGGACCCATTAGAAGCAGTTCTTACTCTCGGGGGATATTTCCCCCGCAGGCTGAAAATTGCAGGTCTGGATCACTAATATCCTCCTAGCTAAATCTATAGCACCCCACAGCAGCATACACAGACCAGATGGCAGTGCAGCCCGCAGATGTGATGTTACCTTGCTGCTGTGGGGCAGCTCCTCCACGCTGCACATAGAGGATAAAGGCATCCTCCAAGCATCCTTTTTCTCCAGATTTTGCAGCTGCTGTGCTAGGAACAAGATGCATATCTCACTTCTTCCACAGAATCCAACTGGAGGAAAAGAGGGAGACAAGCACATGTGTGTGACTTCTCCATTATCCACCAGGTGCAAAGCCAGTCTTCCAGCAAAATCCATCCAATGGTGGTGGATTTAGGACAGGCGCCTATGAAGTCCAAGGAAGCCAAGTGAGCTCCAGGAGTTCAAGTGCCTCAGCAAGGAAGAAGCTGGATGTAGAGGATTCATCAGGTAACCCCACTGCAGCCACTGCTGGAGGCACAGTTCACCTCTGAGGTGAATAATGCACCTACCTACACTTGTAGAGTAGACACTTGTAGAGCAATGCTCATGGTCCTTCCCACTACATGTTCTTGGGGCTACCCTGCCTTTTTCACAGCACTCTCTTTTTCTTCTCACACAGCAGGGCATCTTCCAGCATGACCATGGCAGCAATGCTGTCATTGCTGCTCTTCCTCCAGGGACATCAGTAGAAGACTTTGTAGCATACAATTTTTTTATCAAGGTAAGGCAGTGAATAACACCTATTCCCCAAAATACTGTACCATATTTATGGTATACAGTACTTATAGGAACTGGGTTTACATCCCATTGACGTCAGAATGACTGTACTGGTTTTAGCTGAGATAGACTTAATTTTCCTTTATAGTAGCCTGGGATAGAGATAATTTTCTTCATAGCACCTAGTATGAGATTGTTTTGGATTTGGGCTGAGAATAAAGTGGTAACACACCGATGTTTTAGTTATTGTCAAGCAATGCTTACATTAAGCCAAGGACTTTTTTCCATTTTTCATACTCATTCTCATTCTCAGTTTTTCATGCCATTAAATGTCTTGATCAATACAAGGGGGGAGTTAGCCAGGGAGCCAGGGAGTGCAATCACTGCTCGGGGAATGGCTGGGCATTTGTCAGTGGGTGGTAAGCAGTTGCATCACTTGTTTCTCTTGGTCCTATTCTCTCTTCCTATTTTCTTCATTATAATTACATTTTTTATTATTACTATTATTTTATTTTTATTTTATTACAGTCATTAAACTTCTTATCTCAATACATGAGTTTTCCTATATTTTTCCTCCGATTCTCTCTCCCATCCCACTGCAGGGGGTGGTGAGTGAGTGGTTGCGTGGTACTGATTTGCTGCCTGGGTTATACCACAACAATGACAGATACGTGTATCGCAACTGAATTTATGTTTATATGACCCCCTAAAAGTCAACTTTCTGAAACTAGTAACATCAAAAAATGGCTACAGGTGTTCACTGCCTTTAGCTGCAGCCGTTATTTATTAGCTCTTCTGGAAATAAGACCTGTCAAGACCACGCTGGTAAACTTGTTCCTGACTTTCAAGAGAAAAATGGGGAGCACTGCAGTCTTGGTGATG
>NW_010174171.1:0-4943 GCF_000695765.1 Mesitornis unicolor | reverse complement strand
CTGCAGCAGAAATGTGAAATATCCAAAGGAAAAAAGGTCTGAGTAAGTTTTGATTTACAGCATGGGCCCTTTTCCCCATACAGCCTGCTCAATGACTATTCAGTGGCTCTCTGATATTCTCCATGTGAAATCTGCATTGGCAAAAAAAATACCACCTAAAAAAATTGCTAATGACCTGATCCAAAGCTAATTGAAATGAATCCTAGTGAAAGGGCTACAGAACAGCGCTTTTGCAAAGACTTAATTGGATTTTGGATGGAGCTCTAAAGGGGCCAGTTGCGTGGGAGAAGTTTTACCTGCTGTGCTCTCGTTTTTTATTGTCTATGACCTGCTGGAGCCCAGCGGTGGAATTTCGGGTGCTGCCTGGTTGCTGTCTCTGCTGGCAGGCAGAAGATATTTCTGAGCCCACCCACATAAAATCTGCGCTGGTGAACATCTCTGGATGTTTGCATGTGCAAACACAAACAAACACACAGGCTGCATTAAAAAGCATCACTGGGGTTGTGAAGTCAAATAAAGACATAGAAAAGGCAAAATGAAGGTGGCATAATTCTATATCACTGTTGTATGGTCAAGGGCATTTTCCTGACTTCTTAATGGTAGGTTTTTCAATCTTAATACTGCTCTTTTAATGCATTTATGAAATCACCTAAGGTTTTTTAGTAGCAAATTAACACAAAACAAGAATCCCATTGCTCAGCGTTTTGTTGACATTCAGTTTGATGGATCTTCTTGATTCACTTTTCCTGGCTGGTTTTCAAGGGAGGGTGAGCTCTCTTCAGTCCTATCCCATCCTAGAAGACAGTGTCATGCACTTTTTCCTTTCTTGTTCCCGGCTCTGGGTCACCAGACTTTGTCTTGTAGCCATCTCCACCTAATTTTAATTTCCCAACATGTATTGCTGTTATTTTCTGCTCACCTCAATCCAGTTGCAGGCTTCTTCTGAGCCCCAGCTCCCATCTCCTGGTTCCTCAGCCAATGTCTTTTCCTACCCGGGTTTCCAGTCACACTGGGTAAGTGTGCTCCAGGCTGCTGTTTCCAAACACCTTTCTTGAGATCTTTGCTTAAACTTATGGTTTCAGGGAACATCCTCCTTAATCTCCTGCATCAAGCTCAATGAGGATAAAATAGTGAAGCCTAAAAAGAGTCTTCTGTGCATATACTTCTGTGCATATATTTTTTAATGGTCTTGCAACTTGGCCAAATCTAGCCCAGATTTCATGACACCAGCAAAAGGCTTTTCCTTCATTCAGCAAGCTGTCTCCTATCAATTTTAGGATACAAATTGTGAGGAAGGATATGCTGCTCAGGAAAAGGTGCTGTGTTTACTTTTACCAGAGTAGGGCCACATCTTCTGCCATTGTTTTGTTTACAAGAAAAGTGGATTCACTTGGACTGAAATAAAATTAAACAAATGCAAACACCGTACAGCCTGGCTCAACCTGATAACTTGAATGGTATAATTCATCCAAAATGCTTCAAGTTTGGCAAAGTTATAAGCAGAGAAAACAGGCCTCACAATACCAAAAATAAACTGACATAAAATTAGGCACTGCTCTCAGCTCTACCTATAAAGTTACCATATCACAGAGTCATCAGAGGGTGAAAGGAGAAACCCAAAACAAAACCCAGTACAAAAGGAAGATGCTTTAATGGCTTACAAAAATAACAACAAGGTCTCTACTTGGACAGTTTTGGAGTCTGAGGAGATAATATGCTAGTTTCTTTCTTTTGCTGGTTGTATAACAGAGCTGAGAGAGAAAATTGATTTTTTCATGCAAAATATTGAGTTGCTGTTCACTTGTAATTTAATTTATTATTTTTATACTCTGCACATAATTTGTTAGGGCTACCTCCTATCTCTATAACATTGTTGGAAAAGATAATATTGAACAGTTTGCTAGCAATATTAATTTGCTATATTATAGGCAATTCTCTTATCATCATTACTATTGTTTCCAGGCCATAAAATGTAACTGGTGTGCGAGCATGCAAGTATTTGCAGGCTGGGAAAGCACTGCATGCTGCTAGGACACACAGCAGTCACGCAGGTAGGTGGTATACCCACAACATCTCCAGGCTAAGGATTGTATCACAGCTTGTATGGAAAACTAGATTTGGGGGCATTTTGTTTTTTCTTTCAAAATTGCTCGTCTGTTTCCATTTCCCTTTTTCCTCGGTTCTTAAAACTTCACTCCTGCCTCCCTTCTCCCTTTTTGTCCTTTATTTATTCTAGAAATCCAGGAATGCATGGTTACAAGAAACCAAGTTTTTTAAGGTTTGTGTCTGTTTGATACAAGCTTTTAGAGGAGTTAAATATTAAATAAAAACAGATAAATCCCCCAGATTCTAAAGCTGAGGATTCCCCTCTTGAATTGTCAAGTGGCTTGCAATGTGCGGATGAAAAATATGGTGCAAGTGATTCAGAGCAGCCTTCAGCCACCTTTACTCTAGAAGAGGTCCCCTCCAGCTGGTGGGGGTGTCTCTGAGGTGTGGTTGTGTCATCTTGGTGCAAATGAGCCAGAGGGGCTGGGGAGGATTTGTGTCCTGAGGAGGTAACTGAGCTCTGGTGTTGCCTGTCCACTCTCAAGTGAAAGTGGGGACAGACTGACCAGACTGTGGCTGGTGTTTCCTATAAGCCCGGCTTGGTTACCTGATGAGGGCCAAAACACTGAACTTAAAGGATTCCCAGGGAAACCCTAGGGACAATCTGTCTGTGGTTTGGGGATATTTATATAGATATCATGAAGCTTAAGCTCTAGTCTCTGTTCAGCAGTAGGGAAGGTCTGCTTGCTCACCTGTCTCCCTGGAGAGCTCCCTGAGCCAGTAAAATATGTGCTGCATGGGGCAGGCTGCCCTGAGCACCAGGGGCAGGGGGTTTTGGGTACCATAACACAATGGTGCCCTGGTGGGTTGGTAGGGCTGTTGTTTGGGCTGTCCTTTTCAGCTGCCTTCAACAGCTCCATCTTTCAAACCCAAGTGTGTGCATCCTCCAGATCTCAGGGCACAAAGGACTGAACAGTTGTCATCTGAGGTAGAACTAAGTTCAAGTTTCACTGGAAAAAAAAAAAGGAGGTAAAAAGGAATCCAACCACAACTTCAATTTGTAGAACAACTTCATCTCTTCCTCTCTCAATCTGATATATCATTATTTTCCTTTTTTTTCCCTAAAGATACGAAGCCAAAATGAATCTAGCTGTGAGCTGAGCTATGCCAAGGTTAAATCTGCTGTAATTAGGTTTTTCTCAACTTCTCCCTCCTTTGCTCAGTCATAGTTTAATTATTAAGTGTTTCAAAGACACCCTCTCACTCCATATTTTTTTCAGCTTGTGAGTAAAGCTGGACCAACTGGAAGTTATTGTTAAGTGCCTGTAGGTAGAAATGGAGTAGCACTTATTTCAGTAGCCAGGCATCTCTAATCAACAGTTTTATTCTCAGTCACCACATATGTCCAGACACCCCTTTGCCAGTGAACCTTTGGTACCTAACAGACCTCAGGCAGGAAGGAACAACACGTCTCTTTCTTTCATAAAGGCTTTTTTTCTACAGCCTGGAAATACTGGAGAGCAGCCAGTTGTGTCAGAGTCACTCTATTCACTGCAGAGGTTACACTTTGGGAAAAGCTGCATGCACACAGAGAAAAATACAACCAACAATTTAGTACAAAACGCCATTCCTTAGTCAAACAGAATAAAAATGAGATTGCACAGAGAAGGCTTTTACTTTTATTTGTCCAAAATGAACTTATGTGCATCTATTCAGAAGGTGTAATTCCTGTAATAAATGCTGAGGAAAATCTGCAAGTGACTTACAGCATGGGGTCACATCTGAGGAGGCAACTATGTATGCAGGGGAGCAAGGAACACAGTTTCCTTCCGTCAAAGAAGTGATTGAATTCAGTATAATTAAGACAGATGAGAGCAAAAGTTCTCATGGTACATGAGTCTTTATTTGAACCAACATCTGTGACTCCACTCTTTGCTAGGGATGGATTGCAGTGCTGTTGGCAGGGAGGGGCCTTGGCGCTTCCACCTGCCCATGGTGCCTAGCCAGTGTCCTCAGCTTGACCCAGGCCCTCCATGCCTCCCCTGGATGTGCCACCCAGACAGGTTGACACCTTGGGAGAGAGGCAAGAGCTGCAAGGTACCTGGGTTCACCAGTTTGGCGCTAATCATGGGAATCCTAAAAAGCTCTGTTTGCCACTTGTCTCTCATTGTCAGTTCTAGAAACAGTAATTCCAGGAAAGAAATTGGGTGTTTCTAAGCTAAGAGTGTACTTCTCGTGTCAAGTAATATATTTGCAATTTTTTGTGACATTGCAAACAACTGTATTTGAAAGAATGACATGAAAGTTACTAAGTAAAGCATAAAAAAGCTGTGAAATGTTTGTATCAAGGCTACCCTTCCTGTGTACGCAGTACAACACAAACTTTAACAATAAGTTTGGGCCTTAAGGTTTTTTTTCATGGTGCTCTTCCAACAGTGGATGTTAGCAGTGGTATACTCAGGGTTTTATAATGCAGAAAGCTTTTTTTCATAGGACCTCCATATCATTTCCTATCGAAATCACAGAATCACAGACTATTAGGAGTTGGAAGGGACCTCAAAAGATCATCCAGTCCAACCCACCTGCCAGAGCAGGATCACCTAGACTAGGTCACACAGGAACGTGTCCAGGCGGGTTTTGAATGTCTCCAGAGAAGGAGACTCCACAACCTCTCTGGGCAGCCTCGTCCAGTGCTTTGTCACCCTTACAGTAAAAAAGTTTTTCGTCATATTCAGATTGAACCTCCTATGCTCCAGCTTGCACCCATGGCCCCTTGTCCTGTCATTTGACATCACTGAGAAGAACCTGGCTCCTTCTCCTGACACTCGCCCTTTACAGATTTATAAATATTGAGGTCAGCCCTCAGTCTCCTGCAAGCTAAAGAGACCCAGCTCCCT
>NW_010174170.1:0-28713 GCF_000695765.1 Mesitornis unicolor | reverse complement strand
GGTCCCTCTGCAGAGCCTTTCTACCCTCAGGTAGATCAACACTCCCTAACAACTCAGTGTCATCTGCAAACTTGCTGAGGGAGCACTCAATCTCTTCATCCAGACCACTCATAAGGATAAGTCATACCGAGGTAGCACACAGAGATTTTTTTGCAATGCTTTAAAAGTGACTAATTTGGCAATAAGAATCCTAACAGCATCAGGCAGTGAATCTCTACCTTACCGATGCATTTATTCCAAACATAAGCAAACTAAGCATCCTGGGAGAACACAATTCAGTTTTGGATCCCTAAAAATTTTCTACTGATATAAAGCTAAGAAACATAAGAAGAAAACACTAAGTACATCTGTAACAGATGATTTAGTCTCTCAATAGCTATACTGTAATAGGAAGAGAAAGACACAATCTAATCTCTATCACTCATGCCTTCTTCAAATCAGACTCACAAAAATAGAGCAGGTCATGAATTTTCTGTAAGGAGAATGGTACAAGCCCATCAAATATTAAAAAGCACTGCAGATGTCTGCAGTCCTTTCTAAAAGCCTTTTTCAGACAAGCAGAGAGGACAGATGAATTAAATTAACTGTTTCCAAACATTCCACTTGTACAAACCATCACCTTTCTTCAAATGTTTTTAACTGAAAATGAGTCTGTTCCTCCAGGGTTTTCAGTTCAGAACTCCTTTATAACTATTAATAGCGTGTTTGCTTATCCAGGCTTTCAAAAGACTTCAGAGAAACCTATTGCCCTCCAAAACCATAAGCACTAGTTGTGTCCCACTGAAGCTTTTCAGAAAGCCCCTAACTCCAGACTGCACGTCAGGCACATATTCAGGTTACCACTTCAACAAGCAAAACCTTAAATACAAACCAAGCTACATGCACTGCATAAAGAGTCTCTTGAAGTTATCAGGAATGCATATGAAGCACTTCACTTACTGAATTACTGTATCTAACCCACAATACACTTAATGGGTTTTCTTCTATTAAATCTATTTCCGCCAAACACATCTCCATTTTACAGTGGCACCAGCTGAATCCCAACATAGAGGACTGAAATGTATTCAGATATAGCTGCAAGGTACTTGAATAATTCCGAAAAGATGAACTTACTGTGTTCCAAGCAACTTGACAATCAGGCATCTTATGACTGATTTTTATTAGGAAGTACACACACAGACATCATTTTCACAGCAGAAACTGTACCGCGATCTAGAAAATATCATACCTATATTTGACACACCATCTTCTTCAAGTTCCTTTGAAATGAATAACATCCTTCCTGAGAAAAGCAAGGTGCAGAAATCAGCTTGTGCACTACCTACGTGCACATAAACCAGTTCAAATGCATTGTCAAGATTTTAAAGGAAGTTGTCAGAGAGGTACAGAGCTCCTCAGGGTCGCAACTTCAGCCATCCAAAGATACGCAGCTCCTTTTGCATTTCTTCCTCTTGCATAACAGGACGAGTTCCCAGTTACCGCTGCTCCCACCCACAGCCTTGCCCGGGAAGGACCTGCCTGCAGTTGCCCTGCAGCCTCGCTGCGTGCCCACGCTCCACTCTCTGCCAAGCTGACCCAAGAGGCAGATCAGCACCTTCAGATCACGGCTCCTCAAAGGCTTCTGGAAATAGAACACCAGCTGCTGTAGGAGTCCATGTGCCAAATATCCAGCACTGCTGACCAAGTCCCACATATAAGGCCTCCTATTTACTTAATGCAACAGACAGATTTACATTGCGCTCGGTATCTGCTGGTGAAAGGATGGCTGGTATCACTTTAGTTCTTAGCCTGTAAACCACGGTAAAAAAACCTCTTTTTTTCAGCATAATATTGCATGTCAGTTGTCACTACTTCAGACTTTACAAGTAAGGAGGCTGTTTCAGGCTTCAAGAAGCAGCCAAGCACAGATCCCCTCTCCTCAAATTTTACCAGCACTACTGCAAAAGCCCATTATGAATGCACAGCTCTCACACAGACTTTACACATAACTGTCACTGAAAAGTGGCACTGACACTTTTGCATCTAACAACACGAGTGTTATGAACTGAATCAGTTGTCAATTAATCAGATTATCGCCACAGCTGTGAATATATATTCTTAGGAACCTTACTCTTGGACTGTGACCTACTGTTATCTTGCACTATCATCGGAATTTAATCTGTCAAACAACCCTGTACAAAGTCCATGTAATTAGATCTGCTTAAGTACAAATCCACAGCTGGCAATAAGCCCATAACAGGTACTTTTGTTCATATGTCGGTCAAGTTTCATTCAAGTAATTACGGCCTCTTTCTCACTGGAACAACTACTGATATTTGCAAAGTCTCAAATTTCTGAAGCCGTAACAGGCAAGCCTAGCCTGGTACTTCCAATTCTATGAAGAGCGAATTCAAACAAGTACATAAAGTTGGCATCACTGAGGCTTGCTACGGATTAGCCAGCCTACAGCAACTGTCATAAGGTTGTTTCATTAACCTCCACCACTAATTGGTACAGCCACAAAATGCAGATCAAGCTTGTTTTATGATTTGCAAGTTTTTCCACTTCTACCACCTGCACTTTGTCTTTCCTCGATGGTGAGGACTTTTATCACTGCTTCCATCTTTCCAGTTTTGGTCCCGACTCCCATACACACATGCCTCAGATGACTGAAAGCGAACAGAGAGAATCAGAAGCAGAGTATTAACTGGAAAGTGTTTGAAAGGCACAACAGAACAAAAAGCAGAACCTACATTCTGATCATTTATTACAAAACCCTCTTATCTGTGTCCCTTCTTTTATTCCTTTCTCCCTCTAATTCTTAGCACGCAAATTTCAGCTCCATTTTTCAAAAATGTATTCATTGGACTTTAGGAACTAGTTCTGAAATATGGCCAGAAAGTAAAATTTGACCTCAGTTATAGTCTGCATGCTATTACAAAAAAAAAAAAAAATATATATATATATACTTACTAAGTCATAAAAATGAATACTGAGCTTCCCACAGAATTTAGCCTTCTGTTTTTTCACTCCCCAGATTACAAATGCCCCACAGATTGTTTTCCAACATAACCAACGTTACTTAATGGTACACTACATTTGACTTGCAATCTCCATTTACAATATATTTTGAGAGATACTAACCAAGAAATATACTCCTTGCTTTCCATCAATTTCTAAAACTTTAAGTACAAAACACCTGTAATAGTTTTACATTTGTTAGATGAATTAGATGGGATGGAATAAACTAATTTATGTAAGAAAATAAGCTCAATACAGCTTTTCAGTCTTTCTCCTCTTTCAGTTCCTACTTATCCAGCTGAGAACGGCTCAAGTTTGGCTTTTTAGCTCCTGCAGTATAAGACTCATGTCAGGAAGTCTGACTCGGAGCTACTATTTATTTCCAGCTGAAAAATGTGTTCAAATGCTGTGTTATCACCCACTTTAGGATTTTCAATGTACTCCCAAATTATGACCATTTGGTCAGTTTTCAATCCTTTAGCAAGTACTACACCATGAGTGTACTGCGTAACGTACTTGAAGCAATCATGGCCAAACCACTTAAGCTTTTATTCAGTCGTATAATTACCTGAAGTCTACGTCTACCTAGGTCTAAACATTCTGTAATTTTTTCTTCCAGTTTTTTAAGTTGCTTGAGCCCTTCCAAGTATGACATGGCATTAGTTATCAGTAAAGGAAGTTAATTCTTACTTGCTGGAATCGTTTTATAGCTGACTGTTAGAGCATTACAATATTAGCCAACTCAATGGAATTAAGTCCTCATCATTGCTTAAAAGGCTTTTCTGTTACTGTAATTCGATAAATGTAGTTCAACTATTACTCAGCATTGTACACTAACTGCTTCAGTTATTTGCTAGTGTTTGTTGATGCAGCAGATTTGTTAAAGCTACAGGAAAAAACCTCCAGAAAATAAACCTCTTTAGCAACAGCTTCAGTTCTGAACGTCCCCCATCCTTACAGCAAAGCTTGCTTTGCTAGTGCAAGATATGACAATTCTGAACCAACTATTTCAAGCTTTAAATTATCTCACTTTTACACATCAGCTGTGTTCCTGCTACTCAAGCAGCACGTAGCTCATAGTTCAAGCAAACAGACAGCTGCATTTCGCTGTTTTAGGCCCAAAAGTCTGAATTAAACCATGACCTTGTTTGGAGATCTGCTTTGCAAGTGCATTTGCAGCGACCATCTTCAAGCCTCACCTCCCACAGATGCCTTGAATGTGGAGGAAACCACAAAGTGCACAGTCATGAACTGAGCAGCTTATCCTCAAAATACTCCAGGTTAAGAGTGACCTAAATCAACTACACTGGCAGAACTGGCAGAACCACCCCCGACATCAGTGTTGTCTTAAGCAAGTGGTTAGTACAATGCTTTCTGTATATTTATTTTTTCACTACCAAAGCTGCAAACTGACCTTTTAATAGCTTCTGATAACTTCCTTAACAGGAACAGTAGATAGATCGATACCTCCTTGTGTTTTATTCCAAAATTGTATGACTTTGCTTTACATTTTTTTCCAAAGCCAGGCACTCTTATTGATGTAGGGTCAGCTCCCAATGTTAGTAGTGGTGCTAATGCTTGCAGACAAGCTTTTACAAGCACACTCAGTACAGTGCTTCACATGAAAGGTCTATGGCAGCTACAATAAGCTTTTTCTACAGACCCTTTCCTCACCATTCTGTCTTACACTTCGAGACTAGATATCAACATAGTTTTCATCTATCAGTAATTGTTATGCTAAAACCTAGGTGCTAGCATAGCTCTATTTTTAAATCTGTCTGCCAGATCATGCCTCACTCAAAGCAGCCTGACAAAGAAATTCACCCCCCACACTAAACGAAGATATCGAAGTAGTTGATGTCATTTTTTTAGTATGAGAACGAGCCCAGTAAGACAGAGCTAGATTACAAACTATACCGTTATTTCAAAAGCCCACTGAAATTCAAAATTCAGGAATTTACCAGAGAAAGGGTTTTGAAATTAATGAAATTATTGTAACTGATGAACTGGACCATATTACATTTGGCATAGCCAACGACAGCCGCCACAGCCCATGTCTCAAAGAGCTCACCCCACTCCAACATGGGGAAATCCTGTGTAAAAAAGTTCATTTCTAGAGAAAATATTGGACTTATTTCCTGGTGCTTTATACTTTGGAACAAAAAGGTCACCAATTAAAAACAAAAAAAGACAGCAAAGACATAAATCAAGCAAAGCCTGAATTCAGCTGGGTTGGTCAATTTAAGGTAAGCTGAGCTGTTGAACTGAATCCTCCCCTCACTGGAGCCTACTCCTATCAGCACCAATGCCCAGTAGTTTAAGATGTATTTCTGCATTTTCTCCCTACCCATCAACTCACTCATGCTAATCACCAGCTTTTCCACTAGCATACAGCCAGGGAATGCAGTAAGAAAATCTGCCTTCAATAATTCATCTCTTACACTAAACCCCTGAGCTGAGAAGGGTGGCTGCAGGTGCACCTCACTTTTTCTTCTTCTATACAAAGCCACGTTTATTTGGTTTGTCTTCCTGAACGTGTTTATTAGCTTGGACAGCCACCTACCTCCATTTCAATTTTCTGCTCTTCCATGCCAGTATAAGCACTAATAAAGCCTGAAACATCCTAAAGACCTTTTTGGAGAACCTCTCTCCATCCCCGCTATTTAGTGTAAAGGAGGCATGTTACAAGGAGACTCATTGGACGATACTTCTAAGAAGGAGAGGGTAACCAATAAGGCAGTGGCAATCAGTCACCTCAACACTTCAGAAGCACAGGCAGGAAAGGAGCAGAGCGGTACCATGTGGACAGCAAGCCAGAGTTCACATTTTTTCATTCAGGCCTCTGTCCGAGTTTCAGATCAAAAGCCAGACACAGCTGATGTGTAAAGAAATGAGCAAACTCATCTTAAAGCTGCCACCTTCAACATCACCAACTTAATATTTGTAACAAAGCAAAAGGTAACAAGCTCATACAGCTAAGTCTTAAAATAAGCAGAGACATGAAATTCCTATTGACAACCTTTTCATCTGTGAGTGTACTCCCCTCAGTACTACGGACAAGCTGAAATCATCGATTCAGAGTCCAGTATCAGCCTGTTGGCTTTTTCCTTAAATTGTATATACCAGTGTTCAAAAACAAGCATCTGACATTCTTCCATAGGAATTCTTATTGCTCTTAGGCAAAGGTTTAATAATTATTAGCCCGATTCTGTCATTCCTGAAAAACAAACAAACAAAAAACCCCAGTCAAGTCCCAATTAGTTCCAGTAGTACAGGACTTTCCTGGTATCCTGACTTTTTACATTTCACTTAGGTTGCTCAAAGTCAATATAAATTCTTTCCACTGCACGGTTACGAAGCCAAAGTCAAAATGCTTTTCTTTCTGCCCAGCCACACTAGCTTGCTCTTCATCCCTTTCCCAGAAATCTAATTAAATAATTCTCATAAGAACTGCTCAGAGAATGTAAGAAGATCCGCTTGCCTTGCAATATTTATTACTGCAGCTATCTTGCAACAATTACAGCCAAGAAAGCATCTGACAAAGGCCTAAAAAGTATCATTGCTTTGCTTAAAACCTTCTCCACGCTGCGCAGTCACAGCTGATCTTAGACATGACTCAACAGCAAAGGAATTCTGCAAATCTACAAAACCTGATGAAATAAAAATTAGCTCAAGTAGCAGCCAGCAGCAAAGCAAGATTGATTTTTGCCTCCAATCTGCATTCAGATCATGGTTCATAGGCACCTCCCATATTCTAAACAAGGTTCTGAGGGTGTCCAACTTAGTTATGGCTTTGAACGGTAAAGCCTGGTGAACTTGTGTAGTGGTACAGTTCAGCTGATCAATAAATGACTCTTACTGCTCAATCCTATGTTCTATCCATCCTGCCGAGTCCACCAACAAATCAGAGCCAGAGTTCCACTTCGGAATTAAATACTTCCATCAAAAAACATTTCTTTTTCTTTTGCCAGGCAAGCACCAGACCTACAAGCTTGATAAATATTTCTAGGAAGCGAAGTAACATTTTGCAGCTTTGTTTGTAAAGATAATCACCACAAGTGATTACAGGATCAAGCGTGTGATCAGACTTAAGCATTCAGTACACACTGTCTGTTTACAAACACCTGATGGTCGCTCCTTCTCCTAGACTGACAGGAGTAAGAAGGATTCTGAACTGCTGGTATTTCTCTCTAGGCAACTTGAGAAAAAGGTTAGCTCAAGTTAACTGACAAATCATGAGTATTATCGGAGGCAGTCACCCATGGCTGCAGCACCTTGCTACACCTACCCTCTCCTCACACAGCTTTGGCTGCCACTCAGACCACATTTAAACCAGGACAAACATTTACACTCCAGCTTGTGCCATTAGGGAAATGATCTGATTTCTGAGGCTTCCGAAAAGTAGCCCGACTACCCCCTTTCGAGTCTCCACACAGGCAGCAAGTTCCTCTTTCAAGCAGTTACTTTGCTGTCACACAAGATAGAGGTTATGAGCGTTTACCCCACTTCAAGGAAAACCCCTGAAAACCAGCTGAAGGGTTGAGTTGTTTTTAATAAAGGCTTTACTGCTCAGTCTACAGACAGAGGTGATGACTTCCAGTCATTACTCCCACTGCAAACAGCGTGGGTGTAACAAAAGTGCAGCCCAGAGAGCCCGGTTAAGGTTGCTGCAAACAGGATGGCACAATTATCAGGACGATCAGAACTTAGAACTAAGCCGCTCACCAAGAAGCAGTGGAGACAAACCTCGATTGCTTTAAGTACCAAGATCAATAAGCTTATATACTAAACTGACTGTGGTATCTGTGGCAACTGGAGACCTGAATCACCAGACCACCTCAGGCGAAGGCTTCAGATGAGCTGAGCGCACCGGGGGTGACCTTTCTGTGTGTCCAATTCACAGCTCCCGTTATCAGCACCTCACAGATACACCAGAGGAGACGCTCACCTGCTTTTGTATCCCTGAGCTGCTCTGGACCTTTGAGGGCAAGATCAAACCTCGAATGTATGGTTGCTTATCCACTGTGGGACAGCAGGATACAGGTTCATTCCAGATATTTAACACAACCAGAAAAACCCAAACACACTTAAAAACCACTATGTCAAGTCTTTCACCTAACACCCTGTCCTGTTCTCACCCTTTCAAATTACCCAGTTGCGTATCAGTGGCTCTGTTCTCTACATCAATCCTTCCCTGTTCACTGTCAGTCTGAAATAAGCCTCCAATAAAAAAAAAAGAAAAAAAAAAAGTTGTACTTGAAATGTCACATAAAACCTGGGCTGCTCTCAGGAAAATTAAACCTCCTGCAAAGCTGTGAAGTTTGGTAACCGCAGTATAATACAGGCAATAGTTGTTCTAGCAAAGTTAAACCAAAAGCTAACAGTGCCGTAACCCAAGCAGGAATCGCTCAAAATTATTTTCAAACATTAACCAGTGGCAATCTGTCATCTTCACGACTCATGACAAACTAAGTCTAAATTTGTTTGGGCAAACAGAGCAAGTTATTGTGACCTGCGATAAGCTTGCAGTAAGGTGGTTCATCTTCCAGGACATTGTACAGATTCCTACTACATTTTCATTTGGATGCCCACAGAAGAGTTCACTTCTGACAAGCTGAACCCTTGTCCCACAGGATTAATACCTGTATTTAGTGTATATTCAGGCACAGCAACATTGCTCGAAGTTTGCACACCCCGTGCATTTACTTGAAGCTGAACAGAAACCTGAGCGCAAGTCAGTCAAAAGTTCCCGAGCCTCACCACAAGCCATTGTGAGCCATTAAACACAGAACTTCTACATAAGACAATTAATTTTTAACACATCTTCCAGGGAATGAAGAGTCCCTTTATTTTCAGTTTTAGCAGTAAGTAGCTACTACTGGCGTTTCAAGATGACACGTTCTAAAATTAGCAGAAGCAGTTAACAAGCATGTGTTTTTAAAAAGCCCAGCACTCCCTAGCAGTAAGACAGTGTGTGTATTCATTAAGCTTCACCTAGAACATATGATTCAAGTCATCGGGAAGATGCTTTAATTTAATAGAGAAGAGCTTTCTTTACTGAACTGCTCAGGAGTGATACCACACAATGCTCATAGGTAAAGCTGCACCCAAACTGACAGTGACTTCTTCAATGAGACTTTGCAATGCTGCTCGTCAAAGCTGCACACATCTGTTCTACTTGGACCTCCAAGCCATTTTTCTAGAGATAGAAAACCGAAATTAACTTCTGCAAATACTGGATCTGTCTTTAAATCTGATTTTAAAACCAGTACAGTCACAAGGGCTGCCAGAAACAAACAAACAAACAAACACCCCCCCCCAAAACCAAAACAAACAAAAACCAGCAACAAAACTAACAGTTACCTGGGAAAAAAGTCAATAAGGTACTGCAAGCAGATTTGTCTCCAATGTTTATCCCATTCCAAATGATACAAACTGTAAGAGAAAATTTCCTCCTGACTGCATACTCTGAATCTCCCGCAGTAGCCCATGAGTTAGAAATCACATTACCTTGTATTGGCTATACACAGAACTTCATTCAAAATTTACAACTCTTCCACTGTCACAACATTTCTGTGATACGATGCTTTCAGAGTTTACTTCGTTTTAGAACATCAACATGATAACCACAAGTTTTAGGAAAGCCACAGCCAGAACAACCAGATGAAAAAAGGACCTCACAGCAATGGAGCTCAAGAATACAGCATTTGCAGCAGACAAATACACAGTTAGCTGTATAATTTATCTTCCCTGAGAACTTTTACAATTAAGAAAAGATCTTAATAGACTATTTGAACCCTGTTTATTTGGAAAACAAGGTAAATCAAGCTTCCAGGCATCCCTCGCTTTATTGCAAGTAGAACAGCAAAGAAAACTCACCCTGCTCTACCAACCTATAGGCTCTGCATTCTGCTCACAAGCACTTAACACTTCAAAGTTGCTAAGCCCCACACCTTTCAATGGAAGCCAGCACAATCAGCCAATTCCATGTTCAAGATCATGATTATATCTTTTACTTATTGCCTGAAGCTATAGGTACCTTGACTTTTACCCAAATAGCCACTTACACCAAAACCAAAAATGACACCAGCTGGAGTTGTTTCCCTCCATCGTTCCTCCTAGCACAGCCAACCACCCACTGCAATGCCACTGCTTTCATAACAGGATGTTTATTTCCAAGGCAACATCATTACATATATTTTCCTTCTTTTCAGGAGTTTGTATTTGCCACAGATTCAAGATACAGAGACAGCTTAATTCCTAATAAAAGAAAGGCTCCCATTAAAATACAAGTAAAATGATATGGGTGATTGCTCAGTAGCGTTGAGAATCTTCCACAAAAGCTGAGTAACTTGTGATACAAATTTAACTTTTATTGAAAACCTGAAAACATAAATCCTGTGTTATTCACTGAAATACAAAATCGCATTTCTTAAAAGCTTAAGACCTACTTTTTCACCAGGCTTATTGCTCGAACTAGAATGTAGCTACAGTCATCATTTACCAGACTACCAAAACACCTCAAAATCAGGATAGCTAGGAAAAAGGAATTATGATGACAACATGAGAAGGCGCCACTTCAGCTTATTTTTTCATTCAATAAAGTTTCCTGACAAATGTATCCATGGAGAGTGTGACAGAAGGCAGCAGCTCCAGAGCAGGCTGATTTTGTAGTTCAAACAGAAGCAGAATACGGACGGAGTGCAGGAAGACCCAGACAAAGGTACCTGGTACTCAGGCACTCCTATGTGTTGAGATAAACAAGCATCTTCCAGAAAATGCCAATTGTCCATTGCAAAACTTAACTGAATGTTTTGGCCAACAGTTGTTCCTATAAGTGCTGCAATTATGTCCACATTAAGAAATTACTACAGTCACCCACTAATTTAATAAGATTATTCACGTTATACCACACAAAGTAGTCAACACCGAGCAGCATTAGCATAAGGCAACAAGCTGACTTCAGAGACGTGCTTCTCATTTCATACCAGCCTCAGACATAGATAGTGTGTGTATACATATATATATATTTACCAAGTCCTGGAAATGTTTAATTCTTCACTGTAGCAGGTGTTGAGTTTGCAACAACTGCCCCTTAGGACTCACAAGTCCCTAATAAACAAATTGATCATCCTCAAAAAAACAAACAGCTGCGGATAGTCAAGGTCCATCAAAAGGTCAGAGTGATGATGGCTTAGAAGTACTGAAGACAAGACTTCCTGTCCTTAATGTCTGCAGACATTCACAGGTACTTACGAAAGCCCCAGGCACTCGAGTTGGCAGTAACTGCGACTGTGCCTCACGGTGTTCCTCTCAAAATCCTAAACATGCAGCCAGCACAAATCGACTGCGCTGTAGCATCTTTCAGCACTTCTTTGGATGATAAATTGCCTCTTGCTGAAACAAAAATTACGTTCAGCTGCGTGATTTGTGTGCAACACAAATCTAACGGTATTTTAATTTGCACATGGCAAATGAAAAACAATCATAAGCATGATGCATAATAGATTTTTGACAAAATTAATTAAAACGTTAGACTGTTCATTATACAAGCAACTCACATTCAACATACTGATGATCACTTGCAGATCAAGGGAACATGCATACACGTCCCAGAGAAACAGGTTCAAGTCCATTACAGCCTGGAAGTTATTATTCCACCTCCTGCTCAGTTCAGCTGCAATAGCTCCTGCACAGCACTCTGGTACCTTGCCCCTATTGCTTCAGGAAAACAAGGTTTAGGAGCAGGCCAGCAATGCACTGAACAGAGCCAACAGCCCTCTGACACGCCAACAGGCTGTCCCAGACCTTGCAGCAGCTCTGAAGCCCATCTGAGCCTTTAGCAAGCTTATTCAGCTTGCTATCCTAGAAAAACAATTACTTATTTTTACATTGAGCTGGTTTCTGAAGGACTAGAACCTGTGAAAGAAAGTTGGTGGAGTGGAAGGATCCTCCTCTTTTAGAAATAGCAAATTAATCATTACAGACACACCTACTCTTAAGCTATACTCTCAGAAGGCAGCAAAGTTCTACATTAATTTTTAGCCAGTTTATTCCTTGTTGCTCTGTTTTACCAAAAGCCTTTCACATTCTTAGAATTATTTTCAGCTAAACCTGAACTGGGAATCAGGCAGCACATCACCTCATTTTTAATTCAACTTCAGTGGAAGTTGTAATAATCCTAAGGCACGAAGGAGCACAGAAATACAACCCTCAAATTACAAACTTAGCTTGCCTGACTGACCTGAATAGACTTTACCCTGGGGGGGGGCAGTTTAAGAGAACTTTCAAAAGAGGTTAATTTTAAAATTTATTTTCTAAAGACTTTCATAGTACTGGAGCAACTTCATTCGTTATTAATCAGGCCTCCTCAACTCAATACATCATTTCCATAAGATTAGCAATCACCCACATGTTACAACATGGCAGCAAACAGCGAGTCAGTTTAGCCACTGGATGAAAACCGCCGTGGTACAGTAAACCTCATACGTAAACATGAAAAACCCTCTCTTGGACTTGGAAATTTTCAGTTCTTTACTCAGCTCCAGCTTGACTTGACAGCAGTAGAAGTCTGGAGAACAAGATGCCCAGGAGGGTATCAAGAAGAATGCTTCAGCTACTCTTCCAGTGGGAAGAAGAGGTTTCCCATGGGCATGGCTGCCTTGGGGCTGCCACTTGTCACTGCACACACACCTTTGCGCCAGCACATCGGGACTTGCCAGCACACAGGTAGCCTGGATGCTGCCATACGCTGCCCCCTGTTCCACCAGCGGTTTGATGTACAGACAGAAGCACGAAGGGAGTGGACAAAGAGCACAGGACAGCTGGAGCCTACAGTGAAGCTCTCTAGGAGGACAGAACCACAGGAAACCAGACTGTCAGATCTGCCATTCAATAAACCTAAAAATGTGAAGTTACTACTTGACTCCTGCTGACACCATCTGGTTCTGGCTAATTTGTGCCACTAAATAGGAAGAAAAAGTAGATTTGATTTTGAATCTCAATTATTTAAATCTTCTAATCACAATTTGTCATTAGCAAGGTATTTTATCTATTCCTATAACAAATACTCTGTCACATTTCACTTGAATGCAACATAAATAAAAGCAACTGTCATTGTTCTTTTCAGGAAACTGATACACTACTTTTCACTTTTAAACACAAAAATTAACTGCAAATTCGCACATTTCCTGATAAGTAGATGGAAGACAAAAATTAATCAAGCACCATAGCCTATTTGTAGTTAAAAATCTTTTCTTTTAAATCAGATGCTCATTATGATACAGTAGATATAGATTTGTAAATACAGAAGTCAGTCTTAAAGTTGGCACTCACGGAGACCAGAAGCAGAACCAGGTCCAGTGTCAAAGCCCTACACAATGTCCAAGCAGAAGAAAGCCGTAATCCAGGAGCCTTTGGTAGCCTCTCAAGTTTTGTCATTTTAGTTTACACTTCAAATTCTTCCAGAAAGAACTGCTGGTCTTTGAGTATTACGAGAATTTTGCTTCTTTCTCTTCCAAAAGTCAACAGCTTGCAACCATCCAAAAAGTTTGCTACAGTAAAACCAAGGTACACTGAGGCCTCTTTATTCCAGCCATCATCTGCATTTCAATGACAAACAGTAAGGAAAAAAAGTGATTCTTTCAAGTTAGGAGTCACTAACTATCCCACACCTCAAGTGTGTGCCGCTATCTGGACCATCAAAATTAATTTTTATAGTTTCATAGGAATTACTTGGTTTCAAGCTGTAATGGTTAAAAAAATAAATACCACACTGTCTTCTCAAGTGATTATTTTGCATCTCACATTTTTCATCAGCATCAAAGTTTATTTGTCCACCTTCCCAAGGAGAAGATTAAATCTAATTGTTTTCTCATACACAGTTCCCAGGTATTCAAATTCCATTTGTTTTCCCTTACGTTTTCTGTACTCAAGACAAGCATATCTGTACAGCAACTGTTTTAGCAACTGCTTCTAACTCCAGCACCAGCAGCACCCACCAAATGGGCTTTCAAATCACTCTTGCATGAGGGAGAAGTGCTTACAGAACAGCTTGGCCACAGAACACACAGAGCCCACTGTGGATGCCAACAAACGAGCCACTCTAGAGTCAACATTTTCAAGATGCATGCTGGACTGTCTCCTAAGACTGGAATTTTATGTTCTGCTTTAGCAGACTGGCAGACAAAAGACTTAGCTATCGCTGTTTTTATTTGAATCTGCACAGGACGGTACTACTTCAGTTATTCGTCAATACAAAATCTGAAGGATAGTTCATAACCAGTATTATCATGTTGTCATCCCTGCCTCTTTTTCAGAGCTTTATGAAAATTTAAACCATGTATCTTCAAGTTTAAGCCCACTGCACTCTTCTTGATTCTAGCTTTTTATACTTTAATGTTTGAACAAGTGCCTGTTACACACACAGGAACAGTTTTTCTCAGTCCAGACATGATGCTCACAGGACACCCACCAAACACCCTAAGAACACAACTGTGGGTAACAGAAATCAACCCAGCCAGACAGAGTCACAAGATAGTGGGCAGTTTTTTCTGGCATCCTGTAGTTATCCCCACATGCTCTCCCCAGTGAAACCTGGATCTTAATCACTGCCTGGGGAATATGCTCTCCTGAGGTCAACACATATCCTCTCTCTCTGCTGACACTCCTAGCTGTGAGCAGCCATACTGAGGGAATAGACACAGGTCATATTCTTGTTACTTACCCTTTTTCAAAGCAAAACATTTGCAGGAAAACACATCTCAAAATTCATCATATTTAAGACTACAGTACTTTCACTACATATTGGAGCCAGCTTCAGTCTAGCAAGCTCAGGCGTTAACAGTACTGACAGCATGCAGCACCAACACAGACCAACCCTCCTGCACACAGACCCTGCACGACTCCCACAGTCTGCACCGAGGCCCCCGCGTTACCATGAACATTTGCATCCAAGCTCAAGAGCTGGGAGCCAGCTCCAAGATTCACACACACACACAAAGTCAGATTTACAACCAAGCCGTAGACAATGGGAAAGAAGTGGCTTATCAAAGTCATTGCTTTTTCTAACACATTACAACAGCCACGCAAATAGTGCTGGTTTGGGGCTTTTTTCCCCCTCTCAACCTCTCTCCAAATCTTTTAAAGTAACTCATGTAATAAACTAGTTTGAGTACCTCTGATTTATCACACCAAGTACAATAGCATCTGGAGCCGCCTACTGAGTATTATTAAATATAAGTAAACAAAAATATACAAGTCAAGGAAGAACACCGATTTATACAGCTGTCTCCATACCTGTTTATACCAGGTTATTTGGGGTTTTTTCTATTACAGCTCTGCTGATCTCATTTTAAAAAGCTCTAATCCCATTTGTAATTGGAACTATTTATCAGTATTTGATTTACCTAACGTGTCATCACTGAACAGCTTTTATCGAGTATCACCACTTGCCTAGTAAGCAATATTCCCATCTGATGAGTAGAAAAATATTATTAAAACTGTACAAGAACAGCTGCAGAATGTCAGAGAATCCAAGAGAAATGTATAAACATTCTACAGTAACAGAGGTTCCTCTGAAATTAAGGACAACCAGACAACTTCTAAAATGCCTTGCTTTGTTGTTGCAATATCATCATCTTGGAAGATGATCATATCTGCATTCAAGTTTCTAGCAGGTAGCTGGCTCAGCCTGAGTGAGCTACCCTATTTACATACTAATTGCAACAAAAAAGGAAACTGAAACACTAGTAAGCTACCTTGCTCTTCACAAATTCTGGCAAAATTGATGTTTCCCATCTATCTCCTATAGCTTTTTAAAAAGCTATTGGACCGGCCTAGTTAGCAAACCAAGGGACAGATATTTGAGCTTTAATTTTAATAGCATGTCATTACCTAACACCAAGCAATCCCTAAAGGGACATACTTGTTCTTTTTAGGTCACTGAGGTATTTTGGCTCTTGCTGTTGACAGCCTGCATTCAAGTCACACTCAAACACCAGTATTTAAATACTTTCTTTTCCCCTCCAAATTGAGTAATTTCTTTCAGCTGTCTGCCGTCTCCTTTCAGTGCTTACTGGCTTGCTCCCACAGCAAGTCTCAAATTAGAAAACTCAATTCATTAAAGTGTCTACATCACTTTGGAATATTAAGTTCAATGTAGATTAACATAAATTTTGTCAAACACTCATCTGTCAAGAACTTTAACATGTGAAGACATTTTGATTTCACCATAACACACATTAACTGACAGACCTGCGGTTACAGAGATCCTGCCCAGCCACCCCATTCACAGACAGCAGCCCACACAACTCTCAGAACCAAAGCAGCAGCCATTACTGAGCTCCCCTCAAACTGGTCTTTCCTTATTTAAGTCAAGGTGAAAGTAAGCTCCTTATACTCCCGCATTCCACCATCTAACACTAAAATTTCCCCCTCATCAGCCCAGAAATACAAAAGCTTTCCAGTTTACATTAGAGTTGACTGGTTTGCATAGTATATAAAATACTTAATATACATTTCCTCTACCAGAATCAGAGACAGCCAACATACCCTATTCTTTTAACACGCATGAATTACCCTCAATTTTATTCTTATTATTTACCCACTGCAGTTTATGTGGCACTGACTGGCAGATATGAATACCAATTTAAACAGGACATTGCGTCTTTCGTTACCTGGAACTGCACTATCAAGCACTGTACGCACTCTACCCTTACCACACAGATACCGGTCGTGATTCAGTTGCAGAAAGAAAAAAGCACGCTCTGGAAAAGTATTTCCTAGGGGCTGTTTAAACACCACAAAGAACAACAACCAGACCATGTTAAATCCACTGAAGTTTCCTTGTAACAGTGACTAAAATGGACCAGTACTCGGATTAGGCACACAAGGAAAACAGCAGCCCCCAGTCGTTTGTT
Organism: Mesitornis unicolor; assembly: GCF_000695765.1. Taxonomy (NCBI): domain Eukaryota; kingdom Metazoa; phylum Chordata; class Aves; order Mesitornithiformes; family Mesitornithidae; genus Mesitornis; species Mesitornis unicolor. The sequence continues at coordinate 11,794 of NW_010174170.1, read as the reverse complement.
TGTAAACTGACCAGTTTAAGAGCAGGGATTGCTCCATTTTAAAAGCTTTTGTCTGACAATCTGGAGCAGATTAGCAAGTGAGCAATTAGTACATGCAGTACACATCAACTACCACAACAATTAACATCATAAATCAAACAAGCAACCCTCTAACTGCATTCACTATTATGCAGGAAGCAAAATGTTCCAGTAAGCAAAATATTCTCAGGGAAGTACTGGGTTTTTTTTGTAAGTCAAGTAGGTGTCCTGACTTCAGCTAAAATACTCACTTTAAAATGCATTAAGCAGTTATCAGGGCAGATGTGCGCTGTAAATATTTATGCGTCTAACCTGGCTAGCGCTGTTACCCAGATGATTAACGCACATCCCTTACTTCCCTCTCAGAGGTTATGCACCTACGTATTCAGTGCATCTTTTGCCTCAAGCAAGTTGTGCCCTTTTGGTGAGCCCCACCTTACTCTAATTTTATCGACATTAGTCAATAGCAAGATCCTTCCATCTATAAACTAATGTATTGTTATACATCTAGATGTTATTAAATGCCACGGTCTCGTAGCGGTGAACTATTTTTGAAGCTTAATTAATGCAGGTTAAAATTAGAATCTTATTTTGCATAAGAAAAAGTAATGAAATGGGACTAAACAGATGAGATGCCACAGGGTACAGGAATAGTTTTCCACAGCTTGTTTCTATTCCTTCCTGCTTTTATTTACTCAGCTCCAAGGGTGAACTTACAGATTCATGTTCAAGTAACAGAATTACCACAGAAAAGTAATAAATGACTACAGAAAAGTCCCACATACCCTTAGGCTGCAGCTACAGATTTTCTTCACATTCAGAGGATACCAGTAGCTTTATCAATTTTAACAATTTCATTCAATGCAAAGCAGCTACCCATCACTGTCACCATCCTGTGCAGGGGGAGCAGAAGCTCGCGCAGAGACCCACAGAAGTCTTTTAACCCCAAGCTCAAACAGCAATCTAAACCAAATTTTCTAGGAACAATGGATTTTGAAGGAAAACTGTTACTCAGCTTTATTCACAGTTCCAAATAGGAAAGTTAACCTACTAAGGCTTTAGGATGTATTGAAAATACTAACAAAGCTTTACTATAAAAGCATGTTTAAACTCTATTACATCATTGATTTTATGCTCATGAAAGCAAAGGAACATTATTTTCCTTCACTGTCATTATTTATTAGACAGCTGACACATACTCTTGGCGATACAACCAGTAATACCTTCTAGCCAAAAACAGAGATGGTGCAATTAGTAACAAAATTGTCACTGCTTTATCAGAATTCTCACTATCAAATGCTCATATCTATAAAGATTTTCCAAGCTACCATCATAGTATTATTGCTAAACAGTGAAGGCACCCAAATAAGGGGTGTGTGTGTGTATATATATACATATATATATGTATATATGTGTGTGTATATATATATATATGTATATGTATATATGTGTGTATATATATATATATTCTCCCATCTTTCTTTCAAGAACCTGGTACCTGTTTTATACTATGCTTCCGACAGTAGCTAGAACAGCAGCTATGAAGCTGCATGCCAATTTAGTGATCATGCACAGCTCCCGTCTCAGACTTTTTCGTACTTCTTATCATGCCCAATTTGTCACATTCTTCCAAGTGTGTGTCACCTTTGCCTGAACATAAATTTCTATGTCTACACATGATCGTGAGCAGTGCATATACTATGACAGAAGTATCAGTTGTTATTTAATCTTTACACATTGTGAAGCACTTAGTCACTAAAGCCTAAATCATACCTTCACATTGCGTTTACAAAGAGACAACAGTATTCAAATGTAAGAATCCAATGTCAGCTCAATTACTCCTTCATACTATTTCAACATTACTGAAGGCTTAGCTTTCAAGAAACTCCGTATCCTGCACAGGCAGCTCGACACTTTGAAAGCAATACAGGTAATCTAGTAGGCCATGTTTGTGACCAGAAGTGCTGCAGGTTCCTACTGCTACAGCTGGCTTTCTGCTTTTCTTCACGTCTGTGTGTTACAACAGCGTGCCCATCCCAGCCCAGAGGTGGTGCAGCTTTGATTGGAAATGCCTGCTAACTACTGCAGGCCTTAAGGCTTGCAGTCCACCAAACCGTGACGCCACAGAGAAGAGCAGACTCTGACAGCGCAGAATACAGAAGCATATTGATGATTTTATTCCTGCACTAGAAAGCCATTCCAATATCCTAAGATCCCCGAGTTTGTCCGCATCAGACTCCGAGAGAGCATAGGTGATGCTGCACTCAAATGCAACTGCTTTCAGGTGTCATTAAAGGGAAATGACATCTGCTGTCCAGTACCATACTGTGGTTACCCTAAGAACTACTATTACATGTACAGGTTGTCTTTCAATAACAAAATGTTCCATGAGAAATATAAAAATGCAAAGCAAGTGCACTGAGCTAGGCAGCTGAAGTCTACCATCCAGTATGACTTCCTGCTACACTCGCTTTCCATGTTTGTACAAATTCATATAGCAGCCACCTCCTTATTTAGGGTCCTGAGACACCTCTTCTTGGGTTACTGACCCAAATGATGCAAAGAGCCTTGCTTTGGGTTCACAAGTGGTTAACTCGGATAAACAAGAATTTGCAAAGTCAAGTGGTATACATTTAAATGACTGCTGTCTAGGCACCTGTCCTGGTTTAACCTGGCAAGCAGCTAAACTTCACACATCCCCTCTCTCGCTTTCCCCTCCCTGCCTGCTGGGAAGAGAACTGGGAGACTAAAAGAACTCATCAGTTGAGAGAGAGACCATTTAATCATTAAAATAAACCAAACCAAAGTAATACTACTACCAATTAACTGTAATGATGATAAAGCAATCAAAGTTACTCAGATCACAAACAGCAGCCGTTGTCTGTATGCCAACAAAAACACATTCACTAAGTAGAAGGGAAGGAAGAAGGGATATAAGGGACCAAAGGGGCCATCTCCTGCAAACTCCCCAGTTTATAGTTAGTGTGAAATTTAAGGGATAGAATACATCTCTATTGGTCAGCTTGGATCACACCCAGATCATCCATCCTGGGTCACCTGTCCCAGAAAATCCTGGACTCTCACTTTCAGCCCCATCCTCTTGGGCAGGAAAAAGGAAAACCAAAAAACAACAAACGAAATGAAACTATAACCATAGGTGCAGGCCAAAGGCTGAAAAACAAACCTTGAAATAATATAAACATCTGCTGGCAAGAACCAAAACAAAAAATCTTATCAGCTACTGTAAGGAAAATAATTCTATCCCAGTTAAACCAGGACAGCATCCAGAGTGCCATGTTTCAGCATATTTCCGGTAGAGAACACAGTTGCTGTGATACCCAGAAGACAGGCTATCTGGCTGCTCTCCTGAGCACGGAAAGTCAAAGCAGTGAGAGAATGAAAAATCACACATTCGTACACTGTTGTTTCTGGTTAATGAAGAAGAATAAGTTACAGGATGCAACAAAATCCTGCAACAGGAGCTATCTCCCGGTTATGTTACTGAAAAAACAAAACTGCAAAGTATAGATACAGTGGTATAAACTAATAAAAAATTACTACCAGGAAGTACTTCACCTGCAGCTTTAGTTTAACAGAAAATGTAAGCACTAGCAAATTCAAGTCAAAGCGGATTTTCCTACAGGTTCAAAGTTAAACTGTGTCGAGCACCAATTTGCTCTAGGCTATGAACAGCCTTCAATCCCTTCAAAACGGTAAAAAAAAGAGTCAAAAATTCACATCTGAAGCTTCTCATAAATAAATGCAAATACAAAGCAACACGGCTAAAGCTATAAATTCAATTCCAGTATTCTTAAGAGTCACTTTGCTTGCCTGTATTTTCTCAAGTACAGAAAGGGAAACCAGCAAACAAAACAGCTGCCTAAGCATTACGTTTACACTCATTACCGCACTATGTAAACAAATAAAGCTACTAAACAAGACACTGAAATTACACATCTCATGCGCGTCAACACTGTATTTTGAGTACTCGCTTCCTTAAGTGGTTAACTGAAGCTTGATTAAGCAACAGGAAAAGAAGAATGAAAAAACAAGTCGTTCACTGGGTTAGAAATGCACCATCACCTTAATACTCTTTCTTCTGTACCATTATACAGGCTCCAAACAGGGTATTAGTCAGAATCCTGAAATGGCATTAATGAGGTTGAATGTGCACATACTGATTAAGTAACACATCTGCTTCCATCCACTTAAAAAAAAATCCACCACAAAAAAACACCCAGACAGACATTAAATACTTCCAGAGGGCTTTGGAATGGCCAGCTGCCCACAATGGACCCGCTAACACCAAGGGAACCTGACAACCCTTCTGTTTCCACCTTGCAATTAGAAATTTAAAACAAACTTCCTAAGAAGCCATAGATTCCTGGTAGCCCAAATATGACTAAAGATGACTGCGCTGTCACCTTATTTCTAGCGTTAGTCACAAGATTCATGCAGCATTTACAGCCCGAGTCAGGGACTCTCAGTAGTGTCTCCAAACCAAACTGGTCTGAGCCTGCTGCTCCAAACCCCTTTATTTGGGATTTTTGCCCTTCACCCTTTGTCCTTTCAGCTCATGCCCAGGCGGTGGCCCCTGCAGGTACTTTCCTACCCTGGCCATGGGGCTCCACACATACATCTCTCTCCATAAATACTGTTCATGGATATCATCTGTGTAAGTCCAAACAGTACAGAATTCCTGCAAGTCCTTAAATCAAAATTTAACAGCATCTCAATTAATCCACATCTGGTACTGTCTTTGCTCAATTATTTCATGGTACAAGGACAAATGAGAAGACAAAAAAGCAGCTTAGGCACAGCTCTCCTTCAGTACAGGTGACATGAAGCATAAACAGCACTTAAAGGCAGACAAGGACAAAAACCAGTGTTACCGAAGACAAATCTCTTATTTCTACAGAAGTTAGGATTATCAAAACTAATCCAATACTTTCTCAGAATAGGGAACTTCATGAATTCTCCATTTCAGCTACTAAGATTTTTGGAGCTTACATTACCTTCCCTTCAAAGATTTGCCAGAAATATCAACACTGCCATTTACCTTGCTTATCAGTAAGGACAAAGCCAATTCCCAGTTGTGATGCAGTAGAGAGTCAAGTATTTCTGAGGTCTGTGGAGAAGTTCTTCGTCTACCTGGCACTATTCCCAACTTCTGATCTTCTCCAAAAAAGTAGGGTTTTTAATTTCACTTATAACTGTTAAGACTGCAGTATGTTTGTAAGTGCATCCCTTAATATCTGCAATTAATGAAATACATCGTATTTCCACATCAGTTTTCATCATCCATATGATCCAAGATTCAAACTAATTTTACCACTTGAAGAAAGTAAGACTAAGACTAATGATACCTCAAATGCCAGAAAACATATCAGAAAATAAATCTTGTGAAGTCACTTACCTTGAGCACCTATGTCACCTTTTGGAAACTGCAATTGCTATTTTGTACTTGGATTGCTGTGTCTCTGTTCTGTACTGAGCAACATTACAAGGTGCTTTTCCTTTCCCCAAGTGCCTGAGATCAGCCAAAGAGAACCAAACGTCCAGTCTGCTGCATTTCTGAGTGCCTCCTCTTCTTAGGGAGTAAGACTCATTTGGCAATTTAAATAGAAATAAAAACAATGATCTGTATACACAGCAGCATGAACTCTTATTTCAGCATTGTTGCATGCTGCTCTAAACTAAACCCCAGAGCAAACGGTGGGCGAAGCCTGGCATACTCCCTAAAAAACCTGAAGCTTCACAACACATTTGTTCCAACAACATCACTCAGCACAACATCACAGTATGTCGTCGTCTTTGCCTCAGGGAAAACAAAAAAGTTATCCACAGAAGTTAATGGTTTAAGGCTGTCCCTGTAACGTCCCTGTAACTTTTATGCACTCATTCAAAAGCATTTGATATTTAATCATGCAGTTTTTGCTGTGAGTAGCAACAAAACAAAACTTAAAGACAAAAAGCACAGTCACTTGGAATAAGACATCTCAGTTACAAAGGACACAACTATTAAGCCACACTTTTAGCTCACCACACAAGTAAGATAATTGCACTTTCTTGATTACTCATATGCTGAAGTCTACGACCTTCCACATTAAAGAGAAATGTCTTTCCATTTTAATACTACCTTCCAAAACATGTGCTGCATTTCATCAATTTGTCTACACAGCCAGCAAGACAGAACTACAGGAGGGAAATGCTGCCTTATAGCTAGGTTAACGCACAGCTCAGTACACAAAGTCGCACGTGCACAACCAGCAGACAAAGGCATTAAGAGACTCATTTCAAACATTGTGCTGGCTCTTGCCAGCAACGAGTGTTACCCCAGTCAATGCTTACTGCATACAAGCAAGCTCAGAATTTACCTAGATGCACTTACACACCAGACAGAGATAACTTGTTCTGATTCCCTACATCTCACTGAGGCACATGAATTTAATCCCCCAGAACAACAGCAGCAAAAGCACATTCCCAGCATGCTCTGCTGTTGCCCTCTCTTCCACAAGTCTGAAACAAGAGGGCTGTGTTGTGAAACGGTTCCTCAGGCACCATCTCCAAAAGTTACCCTCAAAGTACAATTCAGCCCAAGGGCAGAGACTCCCTCTGTCAGTAAAACTACAACATCTTCAATTATTTACTTTGCTGACCTGAGAAGTAAAACAAGCAAGAGTAGCTTTGGTTTACAAGCTGAGATGCTATAACCAGCCTCCAAAGTCACTTTTAAACCTTTTAGCTTCCAAGCAAACAGATTTTAATTATATCTTGGTACACATGCAGAACCAGTTTCATGACTGCAAATCATGTCGTTTGAGCCACGGTTCAAAAAAGCACCACAATAACAAGAGCTTGAACAGGGAGAGTGCTCCAGGATGCAATTGTCATAAGATGTAATACTCTGGTTTTTCAGCTTTGTTCATTTCTGCCTAAGTAGCTAAACCATATCATCATTCTTTCGATTTACTTCAACACAGCAAACCCAAACTCCTCTCCCCAAGGGCCTGACTTAATTATTTACTTGCATGGACATCACCATATGCTGGACCTCCTCGAGCCTGTTTCAACAAAATGGCTAAGTAAAAAGAGTGACTGGTATTCAAATAGTTCTCAGAGTGACTACCATTGTTTCCAAGTTGCAGCTTGACAGAATTCTTGGCCAAGTCTTGTAGTACAGTCAGCTTTTCCTCCTGGTCATGTGCTGTTTGTACACCTGCAGGAAGGCTCCCATTAACAAGAAGAGGCTACTACACAGCAATGATTCACCCTCACCTTATCCCTAAGCTGACAAGTTAAACAAAAGTCACATATTTTCAACTAATAATAACGCTCCTTCCACGATAGGAAGACAGAGCAGGCTGATCATTGATGCGCCTGCCATTTTTATCATCAAGTAGGAGAGAATGGGTACGTTAAGCAGCAAAAACAGCTGTAGTCTTATATTTCACAACAGCAAACAATGTTTTTACAGTACATTCATTTTTCAATTCATTTATCTCAGATTTCAGTAGCAACAGAAGTGTTCAAATACTACTAATATCTCAACACCAAAACTGAGTATAACTTCTTCTATAAGATAGCCCCACAGTAGCATTGCCCGTCCCCCAACATACTTGATACCAGCATTTAAGGAGTTGGAAAGTTAGAGGTCTCCAAGAAAAGAATGCGCACAACAGGAAATAACACCAAAGCGGAATCTCACATTGGTTGTGACAGATGCCTCTATAGCATATGCACTTCAAGAGTTTTAGCTCCACCTCAGATTACTTTATTTTCAAGAAACAGTACTTGTAAAAGTGTCTGGAAAAAAAAAAAGCAAGGTTTATACCTTCTCCCACCCACTCACTCTCTCCCAGTGCATCAGGATCTTTGCACTGCCCTGAACAAGTAATTACCAAGTGCACAGATCTCGTATTTTCTCTAAGACTTAGATTATTTCTTAAGTCCCGTGAAACATTTAGTAATCATAATTTCAAAACTCAAACTAGCATTCACAACACAACTTTCATTTCTAGTTTTTTTGTTGAAAAGAATAGGAATCACCAAACTAACTGGAACATGGCAGTTCATAACTCAATAATGTCTTTAATTCATAAGAATTAAAGAAACAACTTCCCCTTAGATTAACAAACAAACAAAATCAGATTTCCTATTCACTTAGACAGGGAAAAATAAAAACAAATACAAAATGCACAGACCACAAGGAACATATTCAAATTCCTCACAAGGCATAGCAAAGTCTGTATGTTAAGCCTCAACATTAAGGCTTTGCTTTACTAGTAACAGATTCAAGGTATTTACCCATTAGGAATCCATTAGGATCTGCTCGAATCCCATAGTGAAGCAGAAACTGTTTCGCTGGGCTTGCTGCTGTGTAAAAGGACAGCAAACTGTTTCAGATGCTCAACACTTGCTGCATTGGCAGCTGTTAGTAATAAGTATATTAGCAAAAGTGTTTCTATAGACTACTAGAAAATATAACATTCACATTGTTACACGGTTTTTAAATCCTTTCATGAAGGATTAAAAATTACATTTTCCACTGTCCCTCCTCAGTTTTGCATCATTCTTAAAGTTTAATAACAATATAATGCTAGTCTCTGCCTGGATGACAGGAACTGGAACTGACAAGTGAAGCTATTACCTACCCTTACATGTCTGCATGTACACCTTAAGACCACCATACCTTGAAACCCCGAGATGTTTCCAGCAATTTAAAGACTAATGAAGTCAATTCATGCCTTCTCCTCCCCATCCCCAAGCACACAACACACTTGCTATAAGAACCGTCTGATATTGATCAAGTACTGATGCATCTGCCAGTGGCACTAAGCTCATGAACTACAGAACTTGTGAAAGCAGCTTTTACTACAGCTAACGGTCTAAATAACAGCATCTCAGTTTGTCTGGCTACCTAGCAGGAATTTCACTCAAAAGAAAATAGAATGGAAGTGTATGCTTTTAAACTGTTGAATTCACAACTCTGTGAAATGCAAGAACCTGAAACTAAGCAATTTTCAGCATTCTTATCGAGTGAGGAAAAACTAATGAACTAATATCACACAGAACTGCTTTAAATAGTATCACTTATCTAACTTGGAATAATACAAGGAAAGAAATCTCTGTGGAAAAAATAGTGACGTGTCAATTTATGACCCAATTTACAAACGTTTAGCAGTTGCTCTCTTCGGATTAAATACAATTCGCATACTTGAATATAAAGAATTGCTGCTGCTGAAAGGCAAGTTTTAATTCCTGATTATTTCAACAGTCATTGGTCCAGACACTCCTATAAGGGAACTCAAACCCTAAAAAGAAAGAGGGTTTTCACTGCCAATAAAATCCAAAGTGTTGGGAAGACAGTGCCACTCTATATTGAAAAGAAAATTCTGAGAATAAGTGATAGTGTCTCCATCTCAATAAAATAAGTCTCAAATTGCTTTAGATTCCAACTCCGTTCTCTTCTGTCAAACCTCTCTTGAGCAGGAAAGTATTATTTGAGCTGTTCAAGGAGCACAGGTTGGTTGGAGTTACAGCTTAAAGCAGCCTGATCTAACGAGATTGTTCCTTTCTTTAAAGGCTACAATTCTCCTTCAGCTGGAAGAAACCATTTCTGCAAAATGTTACTTGATATTTTCTCATGCCAGCCACACGCTAACAGTGTCACTGTTCCTTGCTGTCAGTGAAAAAGATGAGTATCACAAACTCAAAAGGTTCTGTGATATTTGGAGAATACCCTTACAACACTAAACTCTTGGTAGCTCAGTAAAGACTTCTAGGACTGCAACAGCCGCAAAACAAATTACTAAATTCTCCCTACATGCAATATGGCATTACCACATAGATCTAACAGCTGGTATCAGTAGGAAATACTCAGATAAAGGAGGTTTAAAAAAAAAAAAACCAACCTGGTAGAGTTGTCATCTAAAGGAGTTGTTGGGCTTTTCAAATATATGCAATTTGTAATATTTAAGAGTTAGTTGAAGAGCCTTCAGAACAGAAAAGACTTAAAATATACACTTTTTCTCGATAAACCTCTCCCATGAATCAGATCCACTGGTTTCATGACTCAGTGTCCACTGTAAGTTAAACAGCAAATTGCCTATGAAAATTTTACTCATCAGCTCTGCTTCTGAAACACATTTGCAGGCTGCTATTTTGGTTTTAAAGTCTTTGTGATTGACAAATGAACTGAGCTGCAGTTAGGTAACACAAATCATTAATACATGAAAGACTAATGCAAGTCACATGCTATGACGATAACTACACACAGTGCTCCACATCCTCCTCCCGCTTCAACACGAGCTCTGGCTGCATCACTGTATCGAAGCATCTCATTCAAGAAACACACTTACACCACATAATTAATGTATTAATTACCACTTTAAAAAAAAAAACCCAACATTCTGCTGAAGGCATCATCTATGCTACAGAAATGCAAACACCAGTAACACTGGGACAGGAGCAGCGGTGCCTGTGCTGTATCCTTCCCATAATATCCAAGTTGCCATCTCTTCAAAGAGGAGAGCAAAGGGGAAGGACTCTCAGGAGGGGACAACCCAGTCTCCAGGAAGTCAACAACCACGCACCATCATTTCAATAAAGTCACAAACACACCAGCGAATACGCACAACACTCCGACCAAGTACGTGGTAGATGTGGAGACTGAACTGGGGACTATGGTCTTTAATAAGTGACAGCCACTACCAGCCTCGGTGACTCGCTGCACAAGACACTAAAAAGCCCCCCCCCAACCACAAAAAGTTAACAGTATTAAACATTATGTCTGTCTATTCAAGCTGCACTGCTTAAGAGTCAGATGGATAATGCAGTCCTTCAAGTAACACTCTCAATAGCAGCTTTTCCAGCAAGACTTTTTTATTACATATAATTTAAGGACAAGATAAGCCAAGAAAACAAGATGGTTTTAAGCAGCTCTCCATTTCAGCTGCTGTACATCATACTCTGCTGGCTTGAATCTCTTCCAAAATAGTGGCAGACTATTTCAATTGCAAAAGCTTAGTAAGTTATTATGCAAAATAACTCAATAATTTCTTCTTAAAATACATTCCCTTGGCCAATACCGTCTGCTCTTTTTAACTCCACTGACAGTGAAGAAAAATATCTGCAGAGTTCCCAATATGGACAATTTTTTCCTGTTTTGCACATCCTAAGCACTTCAGGAGTCTCTGCAGTGCTCCTTCGGGGATAGACGCACATAAATCTAAGCTCGGAAGACTGTTATCTCCATCTTGCCTCCAAACCTGTTTTCACACTGCTGCACAGCCAGACTCCCGCTCTCTAATCCAGTTGTACGTCTTGTTTACCCGCTCAACACCACTAAACCAGAACCTCTACTTTAAACATCTCCATCACAAACCGCACAGAGCACCGAAACAAAAAAATATCTCATTTTCTCCAACCATTCCACCGTTGGCAAAGAGAGCATCCTTCATCCTTCCCAGCGCATCCCAGTCCTGCACACCAGTAGCAGCCAAGTAGCAAAAGCAACTTCTCGAGTGCTCCTTTCCCAGCCCTGCTCTTAGACAAATCCAATTCTCCGTGAAGAAAACCCACACCGAGGGGCATTCAGTGCCCCTCAGAGCAATGAATGGGGTCCAGGCCAACACACCCCCCCAACCAAAAAAAAAAAGCCTGCACGGGAGGATGGAGGAAGGGAAGGTAGCCGGGAAGGCGCAGGCAGCTGCTCCCAGAGCCCCCTCTCGAGTGCTATGGGGTTTGGAGTGGGGTGGAAGCAAGGCGCACCCCC
>NW_010174169.1:0-13166 GCF_000695765.1 Mesitornis unicolor | reverse complement strand
TCTCTCTCTCTCTGACCCTTAAACTGAGACACTGGTGTCTTGAAAAGCAGCCCATGGTCAACGAACCCAAAGTCGTGCCAATGACACCAGTTTGAAGCCAGGCATTGATCTGCTGGCTCTTCCTGTTTATCCCTTCATCAGTCCCAGCAACTGGTGGGATAGAGACAAACCCTACTTGTGTTCCCAATCCCCCTAAGCAGCTATCCCAGGGTCCTGAAGTCTCTCTTCATTGCCCTCAGACTTTTTGTTGTAATTTCATCACTGCCTACCTGAAAAATCATTAATGGGTAGTAGTCTGAGGGCTGAACTAGTGTAGGGAGTTTTCTCTGTATGTCCTTAACCTTAGCCACAGGGAGATAGCAGACTTCCCTGAGAAGTGGGTCTGGTCTGCATATAGGACCTTCCACTCCCTTCAGAACCAAGTCCACTATAACAATGACCCATCTTTCTTTCTTTACTGGAGATGTTTTTATTTAAATCGTAGTCCATCTTAGCCTCAGTGACACCTCTAAGCTAAGTGAGTTGTTGTCCTTGTCCTTATTTTGTTCCTCTTGCAGAACATCATACCTGTAAAGACATTTGCATTGATGATTTCTTCAAGTAGGGGTAAGCAACAGCGAGAAGAGGTTTACTTTGTCAAATGTAAGTCATGTTTGCATAAAGTATGACCCTGATATCTAACTGTTGCACTTGACATTTAGGTTGTCAGTAGAAAATCTGAGAGAACAGCAAACATGTCAGTTCCAGCCCCTGTTGTAAGGGATAATTGGTTCTAGAAAAGTATATGGGTAGCATTTAGGGTTTTTATTTTTTCATTCTCTTCTTGACAACCTAACATCACATGGTGACCATTGCCATCAGCTTCCAATACCTGCCCTTTCTATACTCTGTCCTATCCTTTTGGTTAGTGTAAAATGCTATTAGATTGCTATATGTTTCACACTGTGCTTACAGTTTAAGTATTACCCTGCCTCTTCCACTTTTGCCTTCCTTTCCTTCTATATACTCAGCCCCTAACCATTTTGAAGAGAAGAGGTAAAAAATGAGAAAGTAGGGAGGAAGGTGTCTTAGAACAAAAGTCTATTTATTGGAAAGCATAAATTTGGTGGACTTACTCCAAAGGGCACATTGTGGTTTATTAATGTAGTGGATTAATATATGAAGGCAGCGGAATTTTGGTTTTTTTACAACCTCATCAAGAAAACATCATCATGGCCTTTCTTTGCAGTACAATATTTGTGAAGTCTTTTATATAAACACATTCTGGAAAGGCTTTTATGTCAATATTTAGCATATAAAGGTTTTAATATCAGTATAACATTTAAAGGCTGTTAAAAACTGTAAATTGCTTATCAATGTGGTTTCTAAATTTACTATGAGCTCTACAGCAGTGCTTTACAAGTACAAGCAGCAGACACATCTGAAAAGGTGAATTACAAAAGGAGTCATTGCTCAAAATACTTGAAAAATGACCTGATCAGCAATAAGTAGCATTTTAAAAACAGATAGTGCTCCAGTGCAACCCATCCATATTGCATGTTGACCTGGTTCCCAAATTGGTATTTTTGCTTTTCCACTGTGATTTGTAGTAAGGAAAAAACACTGGCTAAGCAGCACTGTATATCTTTCATGATTCTCTTCTATTTTTGCAAAAATATGATTTATTGGGTTTTTGGAGTTTTGTTTCCTTGTTGTTTGGTTTTGGTATTTTTCATCCTAGAAAGTTTATTTTGTCCATTTTTCAGATCAATGGTGTCTGCAAAAGAACAAATACACCACAAGCTTGGACTAAGTAATATTCCTGTTCCCTCATTTCTACATCCTCGACTTCTGTTACACCTGCTCATGCTGTGAAACAATATTCAGTGTACTGATCTTCTTCACTTCCATCTGGTCTTTCAAATAAGAAAATTAATTCAGTAACAAACAAAACCATCATGACTTCTGCAATGACAAAATATTTTTTGTTGTTTCTCTTGCCATACAGGATCTGAAAATATTACATGCCCAGGTTTTCAGAGACTTCTACTCTAAAAACTCCTCAACATCTGGTACAACATAGGGTAGAGTACTGGATCAGGAGGAGGTGAAATAGCTTTAAGTATAGGAAAAAAAGGCTCACACCTTAATATTAGAAGAGGAGAAGTAATAAGAAAGGATGGAGAGAGCATGGTTGGTACCATCGAGAAGGAATTAAAAAAAAAAGGGGTTGTGGTGACAGGACAGAAAGCATTAATAGATATAAGAACAGGCAAGTTTTATTGTTGGAAGATAGGTTTCAAAGCTGACACTCACCTTCTGCCTCTCATATATCCTAAAACCCTTCTGCAAATAGAGTATCTTCAAGGTTTTGACAACCTCAATGCTATGGATATTTAACAAATGCCTTTCTAGGATCAGATAATTATCGTCTGAATGCTTATTTGAGGCTCAGTATGAACAGGACGTCCTGTGACAGTACAGCTCCTTTGAAGTCAAACACAAGGTTGCCATGACATCCTGGTTCCAAGGAGAAAAGATTATTCAATGCAGCTCTGATCCTCTCCCTCTAAATTCTAAAGCTAAAATTGAATAATACCTTTGAGTTGGGTGTTTTTCTTTCCTACATGAATGTTTGTTAAATGTAGAACAGACCTTAATTTACCTATAGCTTAGTTTTCTTAAGAGCCAAATTAGAAAAACTTTAAATTCATTTGGTTTTAAGATGTCTGACAATGTCTTTTAGTCATGATCTGTTGAAAGGAATATTGTGTCTTTTAACAACTAGTTGAATTTCAAACTTTAACTAAAAATAGAACAGCATATATTCATCCTTAGTTTTGATTTTAATTTCTCTTGATGATTTTTGCTTTGCCTTTGGTTACTAGACTTGAAAGGCTTACAGTGTCCAGCATGTATTTCTTCGTGAAGGCAGTTATACAATGTAACCTAATTACTTCTCAATTTTTATCTATTTTTATTTGGTAATAAGCTACATGTACTGAGTTTTCCTATGCTATATTTTCCCACACAATATATTTCTGCCAACCCACAAAATTAGTTTTGAACTTTTATCTGCTGCCTTCTCAGTTTTTTGACATTTCAGTTGGAAAAGTAAGCAAAAACATCATAGCCAAAATTACCTTTACTGATATTGAATAGGCATAAAAATACCTCTTAATACCTTACCTAATACCTTACCTAACTTTTTTACCTGGACTTCAGCAAAGCATTCAGCATTGTTTCCTACAGCCTTTCCCTCAAAAAATTGAAAGATATAGACTGAAAGCATGGTCTCTGAGGTGGGTAGGAAATTGACTAATAGGTCACACCCAGAGGGTGGTAATCAACGAGTTTTACTCAGGTTGGCAACCTATCACATGTGTGGTCTCCCACGCATCGATACTGGTCCCCATACTGTTCAACTTCTTCATAAGTGATCTGGAACATGGGATTGAAAGCACCCTCACGAAGTCTGATGATGATGCCAAGCTGGATGATGGACTGAATACATTAGAAGGGCAAGCCATCTTGCAGAAAGACCTGGGCAGGCTGGAAGAATGAGCTAGTAAAAGCAGTATGAGATTTAACAAGACAAGTGCAAAGTTCTGCACCTGGGACAAAATAATCAAAAAAATCACTACAGGTGAGATGTGAGTAGCTGGAGACCAGCCTTGCTGAAAGAGACCCTGGGGATCCTGTTGGACAACAAGCTGAAAATGAGTCACCAGTGCACTGCTGCAGCAAGAAAGGCAAGTCTTATTCTGGACCGCATCTGCCCAGGAATTACATTCCTTTAAAAATGACTCCATATGGTTTAGTTCACTGTTGTTTAATTTGTTTGTTTGGTTTTTGTTTATTTTTTAATTATTTTTTTAGGGAAAAGAAACAAGACATTTTTGTTGCATGTATATAAAAGAAATATTGTTAGGAAAATATAAAATGAACATTCTTCATCTATTCTACAATAATGGTATTTATAGAAGGAATATGGAACAGAGATGACTGCTGCAGTAAATCCGGTTTAGTTGGTCAGAATTCAAGATCAAAATATTATTTTAAAATAACACGATTTGATATTCTGCTCAGTGCTTGTGTAGGTACACTAGCAAAAGATCTTTATAATAATATGCAACTGCCAAACCCAGAAGGAATTTGAAAAACATTTTGAGCAATATTTACTTGTCCCTTAAGTATTATCTAACTAGTTAAATTCCTACCAATAAACTTGTGGATGAAAAGGACAAAAAGCTTTCTTTGCAGCTCTTTGCAGATAGGCAGTGTACCAAAAGTTTGCCCAGAGATGGAAAAGATACGGATGTACTCTAATGCAGTCTATGAAAGTGGCCCCCAGAGAGTCCTACTGATGTTACAGAGACACTTACAAGTGCAAGGATCTGGCAGAATTACTTCCAGATCTGAAGCCTAGCTTGTACGTTTTATAGGTAATGACTTGGTAAAATATATCCTAGCTATTTCATTGCTTTCTTTTAAGCAAATGGTAAAATTGTGAGTTATAAAAAGATTATGGAACACTTGTATTTAAGTTAATGTTAAAGAATACAAGAAATAAGTGCTTGAAAACCCTATCAGTTATCATTATCTGTTACTTCTGTGCCTTAGTGCAGCACAATATGTATCATGCATACCTGTTCATAAGAGGGACTTTTTCTTCATATGATTTTGGGTGTTGTAAAGTGTATGAACAAGTTAAAACCTTATAAGAATTTCTCATGCAGCAAAGAAAAAAATTGCAATTGATTACTTTGCTGTCAGGGCTCATAGGCATTTCCAAAATGCAATGACTTCAACGTTAACTTTCATTCTTGCCCTACCCTGCTCCACTTCTTTACATTTAAAATTTGTAAGTATAGATTATGCATCAGCATTGCACTATATGAGGTAAGGAAGTATAATGACATGATGTAATTTTTTCCATCAGTTATCTTGGTGTAAATTGTGACTCGAATGGATGGGTTTTTTTAAGTTTTATACTATTGCTGTGATACAGCTGAGGGGCAGAAGCTGTTAGGAAATCTGGGAACTGCAGAGATTTGACAGTGAAACGAAACAAATACTTTTCACCAGTGTGACTGCAAGGGAGATGTACAAACCTTCTTGCAGGGGAACTGTACTATTTTTGCTCAGCACAGCTTTGCTGTTTGAAAATTTATAAGATGCAAGGCATCTCACACCACATATAAACTGTGAGTTGCATTTGAAAATACTTATTTTTCTGCAAAATTCAGCATTTTTAACATTTTCTTAGTAGCTACCACTATATTCTTTTGCTGAACTGAGATTTTGACAGTCTTCCTGTGAATGTGCGTCTAAATAGTGGCACATGCAAATGAGGGAGGAGAACATGCAGACTGGGAAATAACAGGTTGAAATCTAATGACTGAAAGACTGTAAGAGTCATCCTATTATGTACAGTGACTGAAAGTCGCACTAGTGGAGACTTGGAGAGCCACTGTTGTCTTAGTTTTTCCATTAGTAATTCACAACACATCTTTAGCGGTTCTCTCCTGACTCTTGCCAACCAATCCAAAAGGAATGATCTAGCTGGTATCATACCTCTACCTTTCCTGCTCATCCTGAGTCCTGAATAGGGTCTAGAAAGACTCCCCTTTTCAGACAATGTCTTATACATGTAAGGACTGTGGAGAAGTTAGAAACAAATAATAGAAACAAAGAGTTATGGACTGAGAGTTTTGTGGGACCCAGCATTTTATTTTAGAGATTGCATAATTAGGTCTGAGAATTGAGTTTTAGAGGAGCAATAAATTGTATGATAGGGATAATGTGAAGACTGTGCTCGACAGCATGATACTCATAGATAATAATTTGGGAAGATTTAGGATTATGATACATGAATGTGTGTCAATTCCTGATTTAATGATTTTCTAGAAACCAAGGCTAAGTCTTGACTACAATGGTAGTCTCAGGAAGGTATTTACTAAAACTCTGCATAATTCTTTTTCAAAAGAACAACAAAAGGAGTCCATATACTTTAATATCTCAATCTGATGAGATAGCCTGGCACAACCAAATATTGACGGTGAGCAGGAAGGGCAATATACAAAAATCTCCTTCATATTTCTTACCATTGTAACCTTAAACCATGCTACTTTAATCTTGCTGGAATTCACTCCTTATTCAGTTTTTAGATGCCCTTTTAACTTCTTTTTAAGGCTTGGTTCAAGATATTTCTACTGAAGTAATTACCTCTTAATTTTATTTTACTCCACCGCTTACTTTGTTTATTATAGAAGTCAGCACTATGTATTTCTATTGAAATAATCTCTCTCTCCTCCACACACACGCCTCCCCCAGCCATTTGTCCAATACTTTACCAAATAAACGTAATTTATTGTTTATATCAAGTATGAGTGTGATTACATTAAGAGTTAAATGCCCTTCAACCTTTACTGTAAGTTTTATTTACTTACTGAACATTTTCAGTTGTTCAACTCTAGATTATTTTCTAAGAGTCACCAACTTGAACTTTGTTTCATGTGCTCATAAAAAAAAATAGTATCATTATTTCCCTTTGTGAATGGCTTCTTAAATTGCACTATTCTTATGTTAATTCTCCTAGCTTAATAAATGCTTCTGAGGGTCTCTAGGAACTCTACAAACACTTGCAATATTTCCATTGGATTAGTAACTGTTCCTAGGGACTTCTCAAAAAGGACAAATAAAGATCTCCATGTTATATTAGATTGCTATCTACAAACCATCTCTAATGAAAATATTAGTCATTGCAAATCATACTTTCTTCATAAATTGCCCCTAGAAAGTAACCCCTAATATGACCTTCTTTTCAGAGGCACTGATTACCTAAAACTTATCATTGCTGTCTGTTGTCTGTAATGTAATTACTTCTCACCTGTGATAATACCAAAGATTTGAATATCTATGGTATTGACACTGGTATAGATATGAGCATAGTCGTATCTACTACATAGTGTAGCTCTTGCCATAAAGAGTGACACTAGTGAGAACAATGTTCTGATTTTTCAAGGTACATGTTACTTTTCATAAACATAAGATGCTACAAATGCTCCAAGACAGTGATGCAGACAAAAAATGATAACCCAAAATGACACACAAGTAAATTTGTGAGTCTAAATATTTTGCACTAATCATGCAAACAGAATTGAGGAAAGAACCCAGTTACTTCCTATTCAGATGTAGATTATTTAAAAGTATTATTTTAATGTGTACAAATATATAATCACCTCTTAATTTTATTTGCTCCACCACTTCCTTTGCATGTTACAAACTTAGTGTTATGTCACAAATATTTTAAAAACGTGTGTAATCAGCTATATTAGAGTTCAGAAGTGATACACGTAATACTTGGCATCTGTTTCTCCAAAGATACGATCTTTTAAACAATTTTGATAAAAACACACCACCAAAAAAACCCCAACAAACCCATCTTTCTAAAGGATTTAATTGACCAACAATTAGGAGACAAGCAACTGCTTATCCAAAGAGAAGGAAAACTTCAGGGCTTCCTTGCCCTATACAAAAAGCAACTATTCTTTTGTGTGTTATTACTGAGGTCAATGTATTAATTCTCCAGTGTTCTCAATGTGCAAGGCAGTTTACAAGAAAACTTAAGAAAAGTCACAGTTGGTCTCCATTGTTCTTCAAAGGCAATGAGAAAACAGTTTTGTCCTTTTTGTGCAGGTTGTCCAGAGGCTGTCATGCATATAAATTATTAAAAAAAAAAAATCAAGAAATGAACAACATAAATACAAGCAACACCAAAGCCCTAGCAGTGACTGCACACCATCACTGTGACCCAATCTCAAACTGGCACGTGTGAATACTTCAGACTTTGCTTGGACTTACTTTCACTCCCAAGAACCAACAAGAAACCTATGCATGATTAATACTGTACTTGAAAAATAAAGTAGAATTTCAGTGGATCACACACTAGTAATGGAGTCACTGTACAATCTCCAGCTTTGCTTATAGTTTGTTCTAAGTGATTGAACTAAATATGGATGCTGATAGCAGGAGTGTCTCTGGATGTGCTGTAAATTAAACTAGCTGATAAGTCTATCTGCAAAAGAAAAGAAATGAAACAAGGGAATTTCCTGCCATCATTTTGTACCAGGAAAAGTAATTTTCCTTTTTAAAAAAATTACTGAAGTGCCTGCTAGTTTTTGTGTTGCAGTAGTTAAACATGCAGAAATAAACCTATTATACTCCTATTTTTCACCTGAATATTTTTAAAGATTATAAGTCTTTTGTGATTAATAATATTTACTCTTTCTTTGTAGATTTCAATTTGTTGCTGCCTGTCTGTTTTCTATTGTCTTATGCTTTAATTTTAACACTTTAACTGTAAAGATTCTTTTAAACTGTGTAAGAATTTGGCTTATAGATGTGGCTTCTACATGCAACATTTAAAACACTAACAGCTGTAACCATTTTAAGGAAAGGAGGGCTTCCGAAGTCTGACTTTTGCACCATAGCCAAATATTCTGCTCTGGTATATACCATGTTGCCAAGCATGTTTTAGCTCTTGGAAGCTATTCTTTCTGTCTTACTAAAATAATTATAGTAAATAAAATAACCTAAGTTAAATTAAACTCAAAAGCCCACACCATGATTATTTATGACTATCCTTTTTTATTTCTCAGATAAATCAATTAATTTTTTATTTTTTTTAAATTATAACGTCCAGTTTAGAAAATACGTATCATGGTGTTTTTATTAAAGAAAAATATTCATGAGAAATTCAGTGCATTCTTCCCATACTTCAGACTCCAGAATATAAGGATCATTAGATGATGAATTATAAACAACTAATTATCCTGTTTGCACATGTATGCACACACACACACACAAAAGGAAAAGTGAAATATCAGACATGGATAAGTTAATTTTTCCTTTGTTACACTGACATTAAATCATTGCAGAACTAAAACACTGTGTTAATTCAAAGGGTAAGCAGTCAGCTAAGACAGTTGATTTAATACTTTCCAGTACAATTGTTCTTCTTTTGACATTTTATTCATTTAATGTTTTCACTAGATTAAGGTTAAAATACCTTACTTGGTTGACACATTGACAAGAGATTTGCAGGAACCATAATTAAGTTTTTGTTTCTGCTATTTCTATTGAATATTATGCCTTCTATGTCATTTTTTCCCCAATATGTACCTGAGTGTGACTACTGTGATTATCCCTAATTCTCAAATCTTTCATCTTGCCATGTATCTTATGTATGACAAACAAATGAATTCTTTTATAATTTCAAACTCTGGAATAGATTTTGTCTCCTCACATACACAAATACTGGGGAAGTTTTATTAAGTAAAAACATATATGAAAAATGGCTTACAAGGATTGCTTCTTATTTCTTCATAATAAATGGAGCTCCATGATAAAAACACAGCCTCCAAGTCTAGAAAATCCTGGGCTTTGTGTAGGGGCGGATTCACTAATAGCAATGATGTATTTTCTCTTCAGTTTATTTCTTCATTTCAAGCAATAGGGAAATAACAATACTAGTGAATGCAGTAAATTAAAAAATTTAGATTAGAAAAGGTAATGATTCACTCTCAGACTTAGCTCACAGTATTAATGCCTCGAAAAGATGTCTTCCTTAGTAAGCTGTTTACATGTTCAAAATGGTATAATTACAAAAATTTCCTGAAGAGTATTTATTTATTCTTTGGCTAATTCCATTTAGTAGCTGAAGGAGAGACACATAACGGATTCCAGACAACTAGTGAAGACATTTGTTGTTCTAAATTTACAACTTATATATCTTTTTCTAAGTGATTAAGCTCTATCCATTACAATGATTGGCTGCATGTCGTGTTCATGCACTGTCAACACTGGCTAAGCTAATACATGATTGGTTAAAGCTATGCTGCCCAGCTCCGCCTCCATTCTGTTTTGCTGTGCTCCGTTCTTTCTTCGACTTCTTGCTTCACTGCCAAGCTTCTCTTTTTCAAGCGCTCCAGGTCACTTCACTATCTCAGTTGCATGCCTCCCGTCACATACTGTATGTCTTCAGCCTTGTACTATTTCAACATCATATAATCAGCACATTCTGCTCAAGAAATGTTCCCACAAGTAGCTACTGAGGATGGTTGCAGGTCCCCGGATGTAGCTTTTCTGGATTGGGAATGCCTTTCTGGAAGCTATATACTTGTGGCTTCAAAATGAAAGGCATTGCTGCAAATAAACTTTGATTCCTCTCCCTTTGTACCCATAGCTAATACACATAGTAGTATTTGTTACTAAGCATCTGAGTATATGAATCAGTGAAGTGAATGGGGCAACTTATTCAAGATTTACTGCACATTTGCAGTGACATTTCTCCATTAGTTTTCTTCAGAACCATAACTAATATGAAGTAATTTAACAAAAAGCCCCAGTCCTTAGATTCTTAAAAACAGAATACCAATCCCTTGAAAGATGCAGAAAGATTGCATTGTTAAGTGCTAATCTTAAGTCTGAGATCATATCATTTATGTCAAGAGGTGCATATTACTGGAGAAAGGGTCCTATATTGATCATTAGCTATATATTGTATTGGTCCTTCTCTATTTTTCCCTTTAAAACAGAACATTAGAATAGATAAATTATACAAATTATTTTACAACACAAAATCAGCAGTTTGACACTGACAATGTGTTGGATTTAAACTCATTATGTTAAGCTTTGATCTAAGAAGTACACCTTGAACCAGTTCAGGAATTTAAACAAGCTTTCTAATTTAGTCAGATTAAAAGCTGTTAATGCTCAAGATCTTTCTTGTGGTCAAAGAGGAAACACACTATATAAACCAAATAATTTATCATTAGTATTATATAAATCTTAAAATTCTACTCTAAGACTTATAATTAGTCCTGTTCTAATTATTTTGGAAATAAAAAAATACTTGTATGCAAAAAAAAATATTTAATAAGAGTTCAGTAATAATTGTTACACATGTAATTCCTTGTTTGTACCCCTTTTCCTGATTGTGTGCTCACCCTTCCATGTCTCTTCTGGGCTGTAAGGTCAATGGCTTCATTCTGGTGTTAGTGGTGGCCTATTACAGCAAGTCATCAGCAGCAGGGGGTCCTCATGGGGAAGAATCTAAAGCTGATACTTTTTTCTACATTTTCTTTGCTCCTTCCTCCTACTTTGTTTCATGCCTTATAATCATCTGGGTACATTCTTATATGTTTTCTAACATGCTTTTCAATCTTTGCTTTCTTCATTAGTCTGCAGCTCCACGTGACACCTGAATTTAATATATACATGTGTTGCCCGTAGAACAAAGAACACAAACTAACAGAGTGTCAGTTTATGCGGTGCTTTATTCAGGGCCCGGGGACCTGAGGACTATCGTCCAAAGTCAGGATCCCAAAGACCCCCATTTTTGCTTCAGCTTTTATACCTTGTTACAGCTTGGTCTACGTGCAGAGATACACATTTCTTAGTTATAAACGGTTACATTCATCATAGAGATAATAGTTTCTTTGGCTATAAATCTTACATGCTCAGCTTTCTTAAGACTATGGGTTTGTTTATCCGACTTAACTCCCACCACCACGATCCCTTCAGCATGTTATATTTTAGCTCTACCACTAGCAACAAATCATTAACAACAATCTGCTATGTCCTTGTGTTCTACATGCTCTGTTGAATCCTTCAAACATTGTTTCTATCTTATCTATGCTTTATTCCTAGCACAAAGTTTCCCAGGGCAGGTTTCCCAATCAAGGCCTGCCCTAAAATCAAGCCTTAACATAACTACTTCTATCGTTATAACTCTATTTATCCACATACACTATTCTTAAAATATTTGATTTATTTAATTCAAGTGTAACACATGTTCCTGTTAGATGCTGTCAGGTATCCGGGTTCTCTTTATTCCCCTTAAAACCAAACCAGCTTTGTTTAGCTCCAGTCTGCATATCTTTAACTGACATTTAAAGAGTTGCTTACAGTCATGAGGTATCCAGTGTTCAGCTTGTGTCCGATCTCTTCTTATCTCATACCAGTATTCCCTTGTGCTGCATCCTATGACTCAAATTATCAAGCTCTCTGCTCTTATACCAGACCTATATTTCTCTATACTCCATCATTATGTTAGTCATAAATACCTCATTCTAGAATAATTGCTTGTTACTGTCATCTTTATAAAACTATAGTCATTCTACAAAAAGACAAACTAAAGTAAAACAAATTAGCCATAGTTATTTGTTCAATTAGAACCATGAAGGTTACAGCTAAACTAAGTAAAACAAATCTGTAGACAAGTTAAGAAAATTTCAGACAGACCAAGCCTAATAAGTTCTGAAGCATTGCAAACTCAGTACAAAACCTGTGGGTCTCCCCTTTCATCCTTTCCCCTTTGACTTTTACAGAGACCCAGGTAGTAAGTAATTGGGGCTATAGAATTTCACTGAATCACAGAATGCTTTGGGTTGGAGGGGACCTTTAAGGGCCATCTAGTCCAATCCTCATGCAATGAGCAGGGACATCCTCAACTAGATCAGGCTGCTCAGAGCCCCATCCACCCTGACCAAGAACATTTCCAGGAATGGGGTCTCTACTATCTCTCTGGGCAACCAGTTCCAGTGTTTCATCACTCTCATTGTAAAAAAAAATCTTCCTTATATTGAGTCTAAATCTACCCTCTCTTAGCTTTAAACTGTTACTCCTTGTCCTGACACAACACACCTTGCTAAAAAGATTGTCCCCATCTTTCTTATGGGCTTCCTTTAAGTACTGAAAAGCTGCAATAAGGTCTTCCTGCAGCCTTCTCTTCTCCAGGCTGAACAACCACAGCTCCCTCAGCCTTTTAGGGTGCTCCTCTGGTCCCACTCCAACAGTTCCATGTTCTTGTAGTGAGGCGAAGAGCTCCTGAGTGGAGGACCACGCCGGGGGATCCTGCCGAAGTGACAAAAAGCGACCTAACTGTGGGAAAAACCAAAAACTGAGCGCGGAGACAACAAGCGCAGGGAGAGTGAGGGTGCCCCAGCCCCCCCCTCAGTGAGGGAAACGTGAGCTCCTGCCGGCGGTCAGCGGTGACTCACCGGGGGGCGGGAACAGCGGTTAATCCCCTCGGGTAGAAAAGCAGCCCCCAGGGAGCGCGATGAACAGGCAGTTTGCGCGGCAGTTGTCGGCAGGCAGGGCAAGCAGGATGGGCGCTGAGG
>NW_010174168.1:26725-37718 GCF_000695765.1 Mesitornis unicolor | reverse complement strand
GGTTTGCAAAGACGTAGCGGCGTCTCTGGCTTCGCCCCCTCTGCCTGTCGGTGGTTTGCAGCAACCCGTCATTGCTGCCGATTATTTACAACCTCTCGGCCGGGGAAAGTGCGGCTGTGTCCTTATCTGGGGCTTAACCTTTACCACAGCTGAGGCTGGAGCGTTGGCTCCTGTGCTGCCCTGCAGTCACGGCCACAGGCCTGCAACGCTCCAGGCTTGGAGCAGGACATGGGGCAGGTAAGCAAAGCCCCCGCTGTGCCCCTCAGAAGGGGTTCAGAGCAGCTAAAGGGATGGTTACTTGTCCCAGGGCTTTCCCAGTCGAGCTTTGCCCACCAAAAGATGGAGCGGGTGAGGGCGAGGGAAGCTGTGGCTGTGCATCCCTGGGTGGTGGTGGCTGAGGGGCAGTAATGGCTCCACTCCCCCTATAAAGGGTGCCACAGAGTCTGCAGCCCCTGCCCCGGGAAAGTCAGTGAAGGAGGAGATGGTATAGCTGCGTTTCCTCTCACAAAGGGCCGTAAATAACCTTAACAAACCCCGAGTTAAATACCCTGTCCTCATCTGACATCTTTCCACCACGTAAATTTGGCTGATGGCTCATTTAAGTGGTTTATATAACAAGTGCCTGTTTGCACCACAGTCCTTGCTCTCCTGTCAGGAAGGGTTGTGAGAGTCCATTCACTAGAGAAGCTGAAATAAACTCGGGTAAAGATGGGTGGAATTGGGAATTAAAACTGAACCCAGAATATTTCTTCCAAGCTCACAGGCCAGCAATGTAAAAAGTGTCACTGTGCAAGCAGCAATTCAAGGACACCCTTAAGGTACCAGAGAATCCCTTCAGAGCTTCCTAGCACATATGGTTACACATCTTGCAGAGCTCCGACTCCATTTCTGGCAAAAATGAGAATTTGGTGTCGTTGCAGGTGCTCTAATGTTTTGGGACAGGAGAACTGACGGACACACAGAAGCAGAGCCCTTCCTGTGGCATGGCAGCCAAGAGCACACATGGGTGCTGCGCTGTCCTGCAGTCTGGTCTCCAGATCTCATAGTTACGCCATTTGAGATTGGTTTGGCTGAGATTTTATTGTGGAAGAAGCTGAAAGGTGCACTTCATGCTTCATAAATGCTACGTCCCGGCAAAGGCTTTAAGACAAAAGCCAGTCATTAAACTGAACTTTGTCTGCATAAAACACACTGGAGTGTAGGGGTAAATAGATGTGCAATTACTGAGCAAGGTAGTTAAGGAGTATAAACGGAAAGGACAAACTATGAATGACAGGGCAAATTAAACTGTTAAAGCTTCAAGGTGAATCACTCGTATTGTATTTTAGGGTGTTGACCTGAAGTTGTTCGGAGCAGAACACCCTGAGCGTGTCTTTGGCCCCTGGGCTGTGGAAATCACCAGAGCTGCTTTTCTGAGGTGGCTGTTTCGGAGCTGATGACACATTGAAGCCCAAAGGCTCTGCACCATGTGCCTAGAGGGAAAGAAGAAGATGAACCTCCATTATGCCAAAGTGTTGCAAAATGTGTTAGGAAAGGGGAGCAGGGAGCATTGCTTAAGCCAAGGGAGCCAGGGTCCTGCTTACACTTGTTCTGTCCTCTTATTTCTGCAGTGCTGGAGCAGATTTGAGAGTAAAGGGGAGAACGTGAGTGCCAGTAGGAAGCTGTGCTGGTAAATAACGATGTGTACACTCAGAATGGCTCTGGGCAATGGGCCGGCAGCAGCATCAGCGGCCTTTTCACACCTGTGGTCCTGTGTACGCGCTCCCTCAGTCTGGTGGTGGGAGGAAAATGCTTATGTAGGCATAACCCACTTTTAAGTGTGTCACGAGTCTCCTGCAGCGTTTGTTCTCAAGGATATAAATGTACTGGTGCCACCAACCAGAGGAGTTACATCTTGAGCTCCAGTGGCAGCAGCTAATGCTTTTAGTGCAGCGAGTCCTGGATTCATCCCTGCGGGATGGCAGCTGTTACATAAAGGAGGCCTGTGCTGTATTAAAACTTGCCCTGATTCAAGATCTGGGATTTGCCATAATCAGTCCCGACGGCTGCAAGAAAAGCACGGCCGGACCAAAGAGCCGGCAGCAGCTCCAAAGCCAATGCCTGCAGACCATGTGGGCTAGGGACCAACACCTGGCAATTTGTTTTCTTGGAGATATCTTAGGTTTTCTAAGTATCTGCTCCCTCACACTCCAGAACAAACATCAGCAACAAATTTAAAGCAATGCTTGAAACAAACTGACTTGAGCCACTGGAGCATCGCCAGGCTGACCAGGAAAACCAAGACTTAGTTGGTAGGAGTGATGGTCTTTATTTGTCCAACTCTCCTACCACATCTTTCCCCATAGGATCTGAGGGCCTGCTTCTGCCTCCTTTGGAATATGGAGCACATATTCTTATATGTGAGGTGACTTAACTGAGCTGAATCTTGGGCAGAAACAAATAGATGTCCTTTCAGGAGATTTTCCAAGCTTGAGGAGCATTGCGGCACTAGTTTGGGTTCCCAGCATTGTGATTAAGACCAGAATCTCAGCCACGCAAAACCCTGTTACATGACTGTAAAGCAGAGGGTTATTTGTGCACTGATGAGATCCAAACACCTGGCAAGCCCAGAAGACTGCACAGGTTGGGTAGGGGAGCAATAGGATGGTACAGTCACTGCTTTACTACTGGCAAAAAATTGCCATGAGGCACTAGGATGAAACAGCTTTTCTCTTTGCCCTGCAGGAAAGGATATCCCCAAAAAAGCAACAAGATGTCACATCAGGCTTGCCATCTGCCCAGTGCCCCCTTCCAGACCTGTGGGCTCTGCAAGGTTCCTGAGGAGTACAACATGCTTCAGTCAGGGCAGATGGTGCCTGAGGAGGCGCCTTCCTTTGACACAAATCTGGACACCCCTGTTGAGAGCTGTCCTTCCCTCTCTCCCAGAACTCCTTTCCTATGTACGTCATACACAAAGGACACCTTCTTACCCTTCTCTGCTGGGATGCTTGGTTCTGGCTGCTCATGCTTGCGTTTTCAGCATCAGTTTCCTGGGTTCAGCCCCCCAGTGGGCACGCTGACAGTTGTTACGCTTGCTGGTGCTTTTTTACTCTCTCGCTGATCAGAGCTCTCACCCATGAAGTGCAGAACTCAGAAATTAATTGGACAGCTCAAGGAAAAGTCCCGTGACCTCAAATTTAGCCTGCAGCACTGCAAACCATAACAAGTCCAGAAATAGGGAGGTCTGGAGAGACTGCGTTCATCAGCTTGTTCCCTGTGCAGTGCCCAGTCTTTTATCGTCCATCATTTCCAGGTCTCCCTCTCACACACAGCCTATTAGCTCAGGACTTCGAGCTCTCAGAGCAGATTGAAAGATTTCTCATTGCACTGCAGCTACAGCAAGTCACTCTTCTGGAATGCAGTAATTTAGCCTCAGCTGGGCCATATTTCTCTTTCCTAGGAGCCACCAACCTGTGTGGGCAGCTTGGCTGACTGAAACAAGCCTCCGAAATCGAGCACTGCTGAAATACCTGGGTACTGCCTACAGTTGGAGAGTGGAGAGACATCGCTACTCATTTTTTTTTGTATCTTATATCCATTTTCACAGTTAAAGAGGAAGAGGAAAGTATTTGTGACAAAAGCATTGACAAGAAGCTCACTGAGAACAGTAATTCTTAGGCTCCAAGGTTAACATCCCATTGAGGAGATGGGGAGGTGGGCAGGATGTGGCATTTGTAGCAGGGCTGTCAGAGACTGGTGTGACTTGCTCAGCCATTCACCTCTTCAGTCTCACCAGCATACAAACTATTTTGGGACATCAGTGGGCTGGGTTTGTCACATGAAAACCACAGACCAGTTTCCTGCAGAGACATTGATAATCAGCAATAACGCTGTTGCATAATGGGCCATTACCTGCTGAAGACATGGCCACAGTTGCCTGTAACTTACGAGAAGTTATGGTACCTAATGGATTGGATCATGGCTAGCAATTGAAGAGTCATCACAAATATTTCCTGCACATATTTAGTGCTGCTAGTGCCCAAGTCTTCATAAAAATCCTGTTGCTGTGCGCAGGGTTTTGGGAGGTCTCCCTGCCTGCTTGACCGCAGATGCTTGTCCACATACGCACGCAGCACCATACGTGCTTTGTGCCTACCTGGCTCCATCCAAACCCATAGCATGGAGCTAATAACTTCCCCATATGGACCTGGTACCAAAACCCCTCTCCTCCATCCCAGTCGTAGCTGCACAGAAAGGGCTTAGCAGGGTTGGAGCATGCAAAACCCAGTGCCATGAGCCAACCATTTCCTGGAACTCAGCATTTTCCATGTGGCTGCTCTGATTTTTGAGGCATTGTGGAGCACAGGACCTTGTGGGACGCTCAAGACCTAAGCAGCACCACAGGGACCTCTTGTTTTGCAGCACAGTCACTCTCCCAGCTCCCACCTTTTCTTGACTGCAGTCTCACTGTGCTCGCAGCTCTGCAAATGACTCATTCAGATGCTCAAATCCCTGTGCTTTATGTTGCTTCGGTGCTGAACAATCTGTGTTGCAGATCAGAAACTGAGAGTGGAGGCCAGCTCACAGAGCCGTGATTTCCCCTCCCTTCCCCCAGAATAATATAGAAGAGAGATATGAAGTGCTTGGACCTAGAGGAAAAGATGAATCTTTCCTTTTCCTCCTGACCTGTTTTAGGCAGGAGTTCATCAATATATTAATACACCTGTGCATTCAGCTTTCCTGGAAAAGAGCTGTACTTGCTTGATGTTTGTGCAGAACTGTTAACAGTGTGGGCGTTCACAGCGATTGTGTTTCAGTGGATAAAGAAAGGCTGATCCAGACACAGAGAGCACTCCAGGCTACAGCCCTACCACCCGTCACCTTCCTTCAGTTCATGTGGGAGGATGAATCTTCCTAGGGTGTTCTACTCTCGTTCTCACAAGCTTCTGCAAATAGCCATACAACAAATACCTTTCAGTGTTATTTTATATTTTTTTTCAGGTTTTGATCATCCTGCCCTAATTCTGCAGCATTGATGCTTGTCAGAGGGCAGTAGTGAAAGGTGCAGTACTGCGCTGTATCACACAGATTAAATTTGGTTTGTAATTCATCATCAGGTTGGGAGGAGAGAGCATGGAAAACACTCCATCTTATTTCACATGGTACTTGCTTTGGGAAAGTGAGATACAAATAACACCCTCCCAGTACAATTAGCAGGAAACTAATCAAAACTGGTTTTTTTCTTACAGGGAAAGACCAGGAGCTCTCAAAGCTGTTGCAACATTTAAAGTGCAGAAAGCCAGTTCAAGGCAGTTCATCTCTAGGCTGCTTGTTCCATCTTTCTTCTACAGACCCAATGATTCAGATGACATGATCAATCCAAGAGCAAACCACTGCCCAGAGACCAGAAGCCAGATTAGACCTACACACAGTAGCAACTTGTGTGGTTCCCACAGCTTGCACCTCACCCATGGTTAATGAGTAACCCACCAAACTCTGCAGCATGGGTCAAGCTGGAGCCTGCCACGTCTATGACACAGCAGATTCCAGCCTTGGTGGTGGTGTAGGGCTGGTTATTTGATTTAGTTAGGGGAGAGACCAAACAATGTACAATAAAAAAGCTGGAGATGTGTCTGGATGAGCATTAACAGGCTGGGATGTATCCCAGCTATACCACTCTGGCTTTGGGGGTTACCTCCTTTCAGCAATCGCCCATGGTCTGCAGATGGGCCGTGGTGGCTTTGGTCAGTCTGCAGCACTAAGCATGGAAGAAACTCCTCTACCCCTTCTCCACGAGCAGTCCAGGACTGTCGCCAAGCCATAAGGAGAGGACAACAGCCACGTCAGACCGGTGTGTCCAGCTCAGGCTGTTTTTCTGGAGCTGATTTTGGCGTGGTCAGGCCCACGCTGGACGCAGGCTGTGGCAGAGGAACTGGTTTAAGCCTTATGAAACCAGAGGTGGTGGCCAGGGCATGACACAGCACGACCTTCCCTTGGGTTCCAGGGACATGGTCACAGCCTGCTGCCAGGGCAGGGCACGCTCAGCCCACTCCTTTTCTGCAAAAACAGAGCCATGGGCTCGCTCAGGTGAAGCTCAGCTGCTTCCAGCTTTGTGGGAACAGCAGAGCCAGACAGCAGCAAGGTCACTGTGCTATACTGGGTTGTGGTTTTCTTACAGCTGGAGGCTTATGTGGCTGTGCAAGGCCCGCTTGATGGGCACCATCAGGACATACCGTGGAAAAATGATGTGTGGATGCAGCCCTTTCCTACCTCTGTTGTGAAGTGACCCTGTCAGCATCCATCCAACATCATGGTGATGCTGCATGGCAGAGATGCCCAACACCTTCCTCTGCTGCTCTCTTTCCCCCCAGGACACAGTTTGTGGGTGCCGTTATCTCTCACCACCTGCTCCCATCCTCTCTGGAGATGCTTGTTGACTGTAGCTCATCTGGTCATTACGTACTTCACATCTGTGCCAGCCACACTCCTGGGATGTTTCCCTGGTACCTGGCAGTGAGTCCATCATGAAGGCAATGCTGCAGGGACTGCTATCCCCACTGGAGTCAAGGTCTTTATTTCTCCACATGTTCTCAAGCCCTTGGACTTTCCCACAGTGCATCTTCTGCCCTCCAAACCAGCACATGCGTTCAGGTTACCACCAGCCTGCGTTTGCCCCCATGCTCCCAAGCATCCCTCCAAGGTGCATGGGAAGGTTGAGCCAGCCTCAGTGAGCACACAGCAAGCAGCCTGTGGGGAGAGGAGCTTTCTGACCCAGCATGAATGAAAAGGGCCTCAAAAAAAAGGAGAAAAATAATTAAAAATGCTGGGAGGTCCTGGTGGTGCCTGGAATCCCATGTGGTGGAGAAGAGGGCAGCTGGGATGCCAATTTTGGAGCTCGCAGTGTGATCAGCCTGTTTTCGAAGCAAATGAGGACAGCCAAGGTCAGAGAGCGCTGGGCCTCTGGGGCTGTCGCTGTGCAGCTAAAAACTGGGAAAAAGGGGAAGCTGTGGGTCAAACCCAGCCCTGGCCTTGCCGCTGCGGCTGGTGCTGGGGCTCTCACGTGTCCCGGGGTGGTCAGGTCTGAGTGCACAGAGCGGTCATGGGGAAAAGGAGCTGTTTTTTGGAGACTCCTGCTTGGGGTCACAGGGGAAGACAAAGCAGCTCTGTGTCCAGACAGCACAGGGATGGGAACTCAAGACAGCAGCGAGTAATTAGCAGGGCTTGGGGGGGCTTGCTTGGCTCTGTTTCTGGGGAAGAAAGCAGCAGAGACAGTTGTCTCAAGCTTTCTCCCCCCAGGACTGGTTTCCTGGGGGCTCCTGAGACACCCCCACTCCGTGAACCTTGTTTTGCTAAGCTAATTGCTTTTGCTTCCTTGGGAAGCTCTGCCTGAGCACCAGCAGTGTCCTGGTTTGAGCTAAAGAGAAATAATTCTCCTTTCAGTGATTTTAGTTTTTCAGTTAAGACTCTTCTAAGTGATGGTACTTCCTGAAACTAACGGCATGTTTTTCCAAACAGTGTCTGCCTCTACCAGTGATAGTGCTTGATGTTTATAATTGCTGTTAGGTATGGTATGTAAATATAGCTCTTGCTTACACTTGTTCATATGGAGACCAAGGCTGCTTAGAGACCAAGACCAGCGCCACCGCCACTCCATGGGTACCGTATTGGGGTGGTGTAAGTGAGGGATCATGAGGGTCAAACTCTTCATCTTCTCCTCTTCTGCCATGGCTGATGTCTGGAGAGGGGAGAAGGGTTAATAGAGAGCATCTGTCCATCATTTAGTGGCCAGTCCAGCCCTAAACCTCTATAAGCAGCCACGCTGCAATGCCACCACAACACCCATGTCCTTGGGAGCCCCATGCTCCCCTCCATGCACTGCTAACCCTGGCCTCCCAGGGCTCTGTTTGGGACTGGCACCATTGGGTGAGCACATGTGTCCTGGGGGACTCTTAGCCCCCCGAGTGGTGGAACAGAGTCGCAGTGCAAGGAGGATGGGTCTCAGGGTGGGTAGCCATGGCACTCCCTCAGATATCCTCTCTTGCATCAGCTGGTGGGACCATGGGGACTGCCACTGTGGGACACCAAAAAGGTTGTGACAAAACCGAGGCAACAGCCTGGATTAGCCAAGGCAAAGCTTGCAGAGAAGATGCACCCCAAAAGGAAATCCTGAAATACTCGGAAACCTTGAGGCTGTTTGTTAAGGCTACAGGAATCCCCAAACAGGAAAGCATATGTCTGGAGCAGGTTTGCTGTGCCAGACAGAGCCACGTCACCTGCCTGTCCCATGCTCTGCAGGCAGGGGGTCCCCCAGCTGTTTCTGAGCCATTAATAGGTAAAGCCCCATGCGTGGCTTAGTTGGGTCAACTGGAAACAAAGCACTGCAGCTGCTGTGTGCTGCTCTCCACTGCGACGTGGAAGGACAGGGGCCTTCTCAGCGATGGCCGCAGAGATGGGGACAACCAAAGGATGGCCCAGCCTCCAGACCCCTGCTTCGCTCTCTCCAGGACTGGAAGCACAGCACCAAGACCAGAAGCATCAGGACCATCTGCTCCAGCATACGGTTACAGGATGGGAGCAGGGTGACGGTGCTCAATCCTTGGCGTGGTCACCAGCTTGTTTTGTGACCACAACGATCACATCTCCAACTCGTGGCTCAGTTCCTCCTCCTAAAGTATGCATGACTGCTGGAAAGCATGTGAGAGTCGCTGTATGAAAAGCAGAGCAAGGTCTCAAACCACTGCTGTGCAAAAGGTCTTCCTCATCAGTGAGCAGCAGCTGCCTTCCTCTTACAGACAGAAGGTTGAACCAGTTTGAACTAATGGAAAATACCCTGTTCAGCCCCTGCTCCTTGCTGGAGTGAGGCGCATGGAGCATCAATCACCAGCTGCTCCTGCTTTGAAAATACAGCAGCTCTACATGTGGGTGGGAAGAATGAGCTCGAGCATTGCACGGCCTTTGTGAGTCCTGTCACTGCCTCCTCCATCTTTAAAAAAGCCGGGGCCTGCCCTCTGCAGTGTCCTTAATATGGCTATGGCCTGATGTGAATTAAGTCCAGCTTTCAATGTTGGTTTGTTGCTTTTCCATTTCCTCAGTGTGTTTGCAGAGAGGAACACACAGAGATGGCACATTTTACCGCAGGAGTTTCTCAGATCTCACTCTGATGTGCTGTGATTGCAAGCAGAGATGTGATTTAGATCCTGTTTCTAGCTGAACACCTGCATCACCTATAGGTAAGAGCAGGTCTGGGTGATGTCTGTGCGCAGGGATGCTCCCTCATCACCCAGCTGTGGGGGGAGAGCTGAGCCCTCCCTGTGCTTTTAGAACTGGGTGCTCTGGGTCCTCTTCTTGCATCAGCAGCCAGGTCCTTCGGTTGCGATGTTTTTGAGCTCACCTTTGCCCTGGTTTGCACTTCACGTCATTGCAGACACCCCTTCAAAGTCCAAGCCAGGTCTTTACACGTGCCTCTAGGCATGGGGTTGTTTGTGCATCTGCGCTGTGAAGGCGTCAGAGCTGCTGGGTTATCTCTAAGGGCCAAGGTTAAAAGCTGAGTATTAGGATCCTGCTAAGAGCGTTTATTCCCATATGTAGTGTTGTCATTGCAGCTATGCCTGCAGTCCCTCTTTGGAAGTAGTGGCCCTGTGATGGGGACATACAGCCCCAGAGACACTCCAGCCATGTGCATCAGGCCTGACTGGGTCAGGAGCTGAGTGCCAAGTGAGGGGACACACATATTCCTGCCCCATGGAGTTAATAATTTAATTGCACCTCAAGTGACTGTATCAAGCAAGAAACAAGTTTGAGAACTACAAGGTGGCAGGTATCAAACTTGGAATTGGTGTTTCCACCAGTGCTTCAGACTGGGGTCGATTGCAAAACAGTGAAAAGAAGTAGAAATAACTCATCTGCTGAGGGCACTCAACCCAGCACTGGAAGAAGAAGAGGGCTGCAGACAAGTGGAGACTGGGAAGCCGCTCCCAGAGCTAAGGTGTCAACTGCCTGTGCCTAATGCTCCCACTGATGTGATGGAAAAGTGATGTGATGAATTCTCAGCATCTCAGGACCCTCATCACATAGCTTAGCACATTGCATTATAGCATTATTAATTGTTTTAACTTGGAAGAAACAGAAGAGGTGCCTTTAATCCAACAAACTATTTTTCTGGTTTCCAGTGTATTACCTTTTCTTTGGTACCTTCTACAGCTGGAACCAGCACATCTACACTACCAGGAAAAAGGTCATTAATCAGCTACTTCCTTCTACTTTTCTGCAAACATGTGCATATTATAGTTTGAAATATATCCCTGACAAATTAAAAGAAGTGCTGGAATGAGTCCATGGGAAACATAATTTCAGTAACCAGATCTGCAGTGTGCAACATCTGTCAAGATAACGTGATCTCTCCCTGGCTTTGATGTGATGGAAGGGAGCTGCTGAGTTCCCCTGAGAAAGTTCCCCTTCTCTCTCCTTATTAAATCTTCGGGCAGCCCCAACACAAAGCTTTTTCTAAAACAAAACTCTGGGGGCACAAATGGATCCTTGAAATGCCACAGCGACTGAGTATCCCTCGGTTCCCAGCCATCCCTGGAGCGTGAAGCCTCTTGGGCTGAGAGCTCTGATAAATGTGCCTTTCTCGTGGAGATCCAGACTCGCAGGGAAAGGAGGGTTAAAGGAAATGTGCCCTCTCCTCTGAGCAGGGCCCTGGCAGGAAAGGCAGTGATCAGAGCACAGATAGCTGTGCCTTGATCAAAGCTCCCCCTCGCCTCTGGGGGATCAGGCGGTGGGAAGCAGGGCTGCCCCCTTCCTGAAATGATGCATCTGGTGCTGGCAGCAGGGAGAAGGCAGGGATGGACAACCCCTCCTTCAGCATCTCCTCCAGGCAGGGCTGGGACTGCTCCGGGAGGCGATGGCAGCAGCCCTTTTCCTCCCCTGGACAAGATGAGGAGGGAGGAATAACCCTGCCCTCTGCTCTCACACAGAAGAAGGGAGCAGCCTCATCTGGTAGCAAGGAAGCAGG
>NW_010174168.1:21293-26694 GCF_000695765.1 Mesitornis unicolor | reverse complement strand
CTGGTGCCTGCTCAGTGTCAGTGGGAGCAGAGGGATGAGCTGGAGGCACATAGGGAACTCTCGAAATGAGATCCTGCGTCAGAGTGGCCGGCCGGCCTTCTCCTGGGCATTTCCCCAGGAAATTCCCTCCTTGTCCCTGGCAGCCCTGACCTGGCTCCATAGGTTCCCTTCTCATGATGGAGGTGACACCAGGTTCTGTCCCTGCAGCCCTCTGCAGAGCAGCATTTCCCTGCCCATCTCCACCGTCCCAAGGTTGCAGTTTCCCAGCCCCACGTCTTGCTCTGCCCTTTGTCTTTCCAAAGGAGACAACTTTGTCTCAGTCCACAGATCCCTTCTGATCAGACACTGTATTACTGAAGTGTGACCCTCTCTGGGCTACCCTGACGTACCTGCTTGGGAAGGGCTGTTCCCAGCTTCTCCCACTGTAGGAATCCACATGGATCAGAGCTGGAAAAAGGTTAGCTGGGAAAACAGGAGGCAGCACTGCTACTCCCACCTTATGCACCACTGAACTGGGAAAAAGGATCTGCTTGTGGACTGCTACCTCATTTTGCATCATGCAGAGCCAAACGGGAGCACTAAAATGGGGATAAACCCTGGATTAACATGGGCTTTGAAGAGCAGAGACCCCAGGGAAGAAGGTGTTAGCAGTGTAGAACTGGTGCAAAAAGTTGTATGTGAATAAGGAAGGTAGAAAGGACGGGGAAGTGTAGCCTGCAGGCTCACAAGCCTTGCTTGGGGAGAAAATGATCTCCTGGGGGTTTATGCTCAGGCAGTCCCACGCATGACTGGGAGCGCTGGTTCCCATGACTGCTCTAGCACTGTCTCCATGGGAAATGGGCTTGGCTCTTTCAGACTTGAGCAGCTTCTGGGGTCGTGCAGGGTGGCTGCCTCCAGGGGCTGCTGTCCCCGGAGCTGGAGCGCACGCTAAGCCCAGATGGCCACAGACTTTTACCATTACCACCCTGAGGGCATGGTGACCTCGCTGAGCCGCTGAAGAGCCTGCACCTGCCATGCCTAAAGAAAGCTTCATCAGTCTCTGAGAGTGAAGAGAGAGATGATTCAGCAAAGGATGGAGCCAGAGCGTGAGCAGAAGAACAGCACACCCATGCCCCTGCATCTGCACCCTGGTTACCTGAGCAAGACCTTGTCTGTCAGCCGGATGTGAGCACCATTGCTCTGGTGCTGGTGTTTCTCCTCAGGAGAGCAGCTACTGAGATGCATGACCTGATTCAGATGTCCTGAAAGATGCATCCCATTACACAGACTTCATCTACCTAAGGATTCTGGAAGTAGCTGAGGACACAGGGAGAGAGTGAAACCATTGCAAGGGGGGGGAAACTCCAGGGAGACCTGTGCCACCCGAGGGAAACCTGCTCAGTTTGGCACACCCATGCGGTACCCAGGAGCACGGGATAAGCACCCCCCAGCAGCACCCCCATGCTGCGGTCTGCTCACCACAGATGCTCTGCGCCTTGCAATGGGACCCCCCCCAGCCCAGCATCTCGTCAGTGGAAAGGGCCATGGGGGAGTTCTGAAAGCAGCAACCCAGGGGGACGCAGACAGGGTGGCCTCATGTCCTTAACTCCCCTTCTCAAGGCTGCCAACCCCGGTGCAGCAGGATGCCGAGAGCAGAGGAGAGGCCCAAATGAGCAAAGAGCAGAGGAATGGACTGTGAGTCAGTGTCCCTGCTGTCAGCTTGGCTGGAGCCCAGGGCGTGGGAGGGAGGGAGGCGGAAGGGTCGGGATGCAGAAGCCGTCTGGATTTCACGTTTGCTGACTTACTGGTAGTCTGCAGTTTTCTTTTTACCTGCAGGACTCAGTTTGGTGCTCAGGTAAATCTTGTGTCAATAGAGAGCATCTGTCCTCTCCTGGGTGAGCTCAGGACAGCCCTCTGAGCCCAGACACCCTGTGCCAGGGTTCACGGCCTGTCCCTGTCACCTCTGACACGGTGTGGGGATAGCCCCAACCTAACCAGGCTCTCTGCCAGCATGGCACGGGCCATGATGAGCTGAGTTTAGGCACCAATCGCATCCCTGACCTGGAGCTGAGATGAGGCACATCCTGTAGCTCTGCTGAGGCACCCAAGGATGGTCCAAGGGCATCAGAGCTGCAGGCAGGACATGTGAGGGGAAACCAGCCTGGTGCTATGCATGGTTCCTCCATGCAGACCTCCTGTGATCCTCCTCACTGCAAGTCTCACCACGCTGGGGACCCCTGACACAGGTCCCACTCAGTCCTGATGAGTGTGGAGCCCCAAAGCTCTCTAAAACAGGACCAGACCTGGAGCTGCCTGCCAAGGCTTAGTGACGCCTCATGGGCCATCGTCTACGGAGAGGGAAAAAGCCAGGGAGCAATTAAATGCTGAGAGAGGACAACAAGAAAGAAGGGTTAAAAATGCAGGAACAGGGACTGGGAGGACCCTCAGCATTCCCAGAGCTGGTGGGTGCCGCTCCATGATGCTGTGTCCAGGGATACCCAAGGATGAGGAGGTAAGAAAAAAGCTCCACAGTCTATGGGTCTTCCCATACCCCTGCCCAGCCACTCTGGGATACTGGGACTGATGGACTTCAGTCTAACCCAGTCTGGCCTCATTTCAATTTTCATGAGCTAATTTCAATTTTAAAAGCTCTCCTGGATTTATATTGCTTTTGGAAAATATTTGGCCTGGGTGCTACTGGCCTGCAAGTCCCCAGTGAAACCAAAGGGAAATGTGTGTGCAAAGCCTGAGGAATATTTATCAGGCTGATTTTGAGTTCAGTTCATTAACAATTACCTTGATTTGTCTTCCCCTGCTCTTGCCAATTTACCAGGGCAACATCTTGGAAACTCGCCTCATTTGGAGAGAACAGGATGTAATTAGCCAGATAATCTGCTGATTCTCCTGTCAAGCTCCGTGTGCCCAGTCTCGACACGGGCAGTGGCTGTGCAGGCTGGATCAGACCTGATTTCTGGTGCTGTTTATGCACTCAGTGCTTCGTAGGCAGGAAGAAAGATGCAGTCCTGCCCTCAGGCAATGACAAATGCAGCTCTTGGACAGTAACCCCTGGGCTGAAACCATCTGGGAGCTTTTGTTCCGGGGTTAGCTTCTTTGCCAAGGCAACAGGATTCCCAAGGGTATGCGGATACCTATTTTTGTAAAGGATGAGGATGATTTATTTCCCTAGGGCAGCTCATTTCTATTTTCTCACTGTGTCCATCCTCGCTGCTGTTTTCCAAACCACTAGCTAAGGTCAAGCAACTCAGCCACAAGGTGCAGCACAGCAAGGGCTCAGTCACAAGTTACGGGGCGCAGATGGCACCACGTAAGTGGTGCCTGAACAATTTAACTGGGAAGAAAAATTTCAGGGAATACCCAGTGCTGCAGAGTCCTTCAGGAGACAGAGGAGATTTTGGTTTCTACCACGTCAGTCCCAAACCTGCAGTTCAACCAGTGGGAAGAAGTGCCGTATATTGTATATTTATATGTGTATATGTTACACGCTTCTCCTCCTCACCTTCCACTCTGGGGAAGGGCCTTGCCTCAGAGGCAGGGGTGCAAGTTCCCTGTGTTTCTTCCTCAAATTGCAATTGAGCTGCAATTCAGCTCCTTGAGTCCCTGGCTGACCAGGGTAGGTGTGGAGTTGCAGAGAGCAGCAAGAACCAGAGCAGGGTGTCACAGCAGGGCAGTTTATAGGGAGAGAGGGAGAACAAGAATCCAAGAGGCTGGTGAAGAGGCAGGGCAGGGGCTGTGAACGCCTGTCCCATGTGGATTGGGGCAGAAGCATGACAGTGGGGTAGTGCAGTGAGCACCAGGTCCTGCAGCACCCAGCACTGGTAAGAGTCCTCCTGCCGCCGGGCTTGGGGCTCTCCACAGCCCTCCTGCAGCCAGGAGGGAGCTCCCTGGGGGAATATCTAACGCTGATTTCATGGTTTTGCATGCAGGGGTTATTACGCAGTTTTCTCTTGCTGGAAAAGGAGCAGGCAGTACCGCTGCATGAGCAGTGCCAGGCAAGAGAGTCTGCAGCACTGACTGGTGGCAGAGACACGTGGCACAGGAGGGGTTCAGCCGAGGGCACACTTTCTGTGCTGAGAACTGTATGCGGCTGATCCCTTTCTGAGGACACGTTAGGAGGGACAGCCAGACCTTGAGGGTAGAGCCAGGGCTGGGGCAGGGGCGGCTGAGGGGATCAGGATCTACAAAACTGACCGTGTCTGAGCATAGGGCACGGCCAGACACCATCACCTGCAGCACCCAAACTGGGCTGCTTCACCAAGCTGGGGGCAAGACAAATGTCCTCCCTACACCTCAAAACCACGTCTTCTGTTCTCTCGTCTGCAGTGTCTCTGGGTGGGCTCCAAGAGGTCGCTTGGGGACTGTGGGTTCTGGAGCTCACGTCTTGATGGAAGGTGTGAATGCCACAGGTCTGGTTCACAGCGAGGCCTTTGCAGAAACAGTGGCTGAACATGTGGAAACACAGCACAAGCACATCACAGCTAGGAAGCATATCAAGAATACTGTGATCAGTTTCGAGTCCCTCAAGGACACTGAGGCACTGGAACGTGGCCAGAGAAGGGCAACAAAGCTGGTGAAGGGTCTGGATATCAAGAACTATGAGGAGCAGCTGAGCGAGCCAGGAGTGTTTAGTCTGGAGGAGGCTGAGGGGAGGCCTTATCGCTCTCTAAAACTCCCTGAAAGGAGGGGGTAGCGAGGTGAGTGTTGGCGTCTTCTCCCAAGTAACAAGCGATAGGACGAGAGGATAGGCCTCAAGTTGTGCCAGGGCAGGTTTACATTGGATATTCAGAAAAAATTCTTCACTGAAAGAGTAGTCAAGCATTGGAAGGGGCTGCCCAGAGAAGTGGTGGAGTCCCCATCCCTGGAGGTGTTCAAAAAACACGTGGATTAAGCACTTGGGGACCTGGTTTAGTGCGCACGGTGGGGTTGGGCCGATGGTTGGACCGATGATCTTCGAGGTCTTTTCCAACCTTAACGGTTCTGTAGGAAAATGTAACTTTCTCCTAAGCTGTACACCCCCAGGGTTGCAGCACAGCACTACCGACACCCCGAGGCCACCCGGGGTGCATGGGACATCGAGGCCCTGCCCTCGCCTCCGCTGGGCCCTGCTGTGTCCCGCAATGCCAGGCAGCGCTGCTCCGCTCTCCACCCTCTCTCTGCTTGGGGGATGCCGGTGTAAACGCCCGCTCTCGCTCCCGAGGCGCAGGGACACGGTCCCTTTTTTCTGCCCCAAGCGCCGCCGCTGAGTCGCGGTGGCTTCGCTCCACCCAGGCTCTGCCGCACAAGGCGGACGCCCCGCGCTCTTCTGTCCTCGCCGAGCTCCCGTCGCTGCTTCCGGCGCGGGCCCGGAAGCGGAAGGGAGGAAGCAGAGGCAGCGTGAGGAGATGGCGGGCCGCGGGGACGGGAG
>NW_010174168.1:0-21174 GCF_000695765.1 Mesitornis unicolor | reverse complement strand
TCCCTTCTCCCTACTGCCGCCTCCTCCGGGCTGGTTCCTCCGGGGCGCCTGTCACGGTCCTGGTGGGCTGGAGCCGGCAGGCCTCTGGCGAAAGGCAACGGCGTGTCCCACCGTGAGGGCCCCGGGCCGGGTCAGGACAAGGCGAGGCCCCCGCCCCGGCTGCTCTCGGTTGGTGCTGGGATGCTGCCGGGGCCCCGTGTCCGAGTCCCCGTGGATTTTCCCAGCTTCCCTCAGCTGGGGAGGCCTCTGAGCGGTTCTCCTCGCTCGTAAGAATTTGTGTCGCTCGCTGGAGTGGCAGCGAGGATCTAAATGCTGCATTGGGGCTGTTTGCTTTCCCATATGGCAAGGGAAGCCGCACTGTTTGCTTTTATCTGTCGCTGGTGCAGAAGAGGCAGCGGGTTTGGGCAGGGTTCTGATAGAGGAGAGAAGCGAAATCTTTGTCCTTGGCAGCAGTAATGGGTAAAAGACTATGGTCAGCTAAATGGATGGGGGAAAGCACTTTGATTATCCAGATCAGAGGGCTGCATGTTAAAGGCAAGAGCGCTTTGGGAGAATTTAGGTCAGAACAATTGCCTTGCCTTGTTTGCTCTTTAAATGTTTGCAGTGGTCATAATTATACACACAAGCTCAGGCCTGAAACAAAACAGCACCACAAATGAATTAAAGGATAGTGTGAGATCACTCAGCTGAGAATCAATAACTTGGTTTAAAAGCGTGGCTGGGCTCTCAAGAGAAACCTCACTTCACCTTAGGTTGGGGTTTTGGGGTTTTTCCCCTTCTTTAATTCTGGACACTCAAACTCCTGTGGCTGCTTCATTCACGCTTGGCAGGTTTTTCTTGCAGCAATTAAAACCTGAGTCAGGGC
Source organism: Mesitornis unicolor (assembly GCF_000695765.1). Classification (NCBI taxonomy): domain Eukaryota; kingdom Metazoa; phylum Chordata; class Aves; order Mesitornithiformes; family Mesitornithidae; genus Mesitornis; species Mesitornis unicolor. Next base: position 20,309 of record NW_010174168.1, on the reverse strand, counting down.
ATCAACACTGGGATCTTTTTTTCCCTCCTCTTACTTAAGTCATCTTGAAGAGCTTTGTGTGTGATAACTTCCCTTTTGTGCTGCCTTCTCTGAAGTCAGATTCTGCCCCTGTAGAGATTGGAAACTAGCTCTTACTGTTTAGATCAAGTTGAAAAGTTTGGGTAAAAGCAGGCAGAACAGTTATTTGTGTTACTTTTCTGATGCTGCTGCTGATACGTTCTCAAGTGGGAAGGGACGGTTGCTGATGTTGAGGTACCGAGTGTTTGTTCAGTTCTCTATGTGTCTGTTTTACTTTTTAGGCTCTTTTACCTATGGCAAATGTGGCCATGATTGACTACACCCTGGAGTTCCTAACAGCAACTGGAGTAGAAGAAACCTTTGTTTTCTGCTGTTGGAAGTCAGCTGAGATAAAGGAGCATTTACAGTAAGAATTTCTGCTTCTTTTTATCTCTATCATGGATAAGATTCTTCTGTCCTTCAGCAAGTCCCAAAGGTCTCCCACTGATCCTTCTGATGGAAACTGTGTTCCCTTTTGACTGTTGTCTCCTGGCACATCTCAAAAAAGACCATTCCTCCTGTGGAGGAGTGTGGTTTTGCACTGTATTAAAAGGGTCGAGTGTTTTGGGACTGCATTTGTATTGGCATTGAACTTTTCATGTCTAAAATCAGGGGTTTCCAGAGTAGCAGTGTAGATTAGAGTGCCACCCTTTGCATTGTGCCCTGTCTTGGTGTGTCATGTAGCACATGGCAACAGCTTGCTTTGCCTCTGCGTGCTGCAGGTCTGCAACCTAAAGAGAAGCCTGCAGCCCTTTCCCTGCCTGAGGTGCTGCTTTCCAAGGCAAAAAGTTAGCGCTGTGTGTGACTTTTTCTTCTCCTTTGTCAAAACTTGGCTCACAGTGGAGTTGGGTTTCCTATGTTCCCATAAGCTACGCTCTCAAAGTCTGATCTTGTTCAGTTCATCTGCTGTGTGCAGTGAGCTTACCTAAGCCTGTTGATAGTGGGCTCATCGTAATGGGATTCTCCTTGCATTCGCTTACAGGTGCAGCGTGCTCTGGGGCACTCTCCCCTGTAGGAATATCCTCTTTAAGCCTTCCTGATGTGCTTTTCTCCTTCCAGAAAATCCAAGTGGTGCCGCCACACCTCTCCCAACACGGTGCGCTTTGTGACTTCTGACCTGTACCGCTCCCTGGGTGATGTGCTGCGGGACGTTGATGCCAAGTCCCTTGTTCGTTCCGACTTCATTCTCGTCACTGGAGATGTGGTGTCCAATTTCAATATATCCAAAGCCCTGGAAGAGCACAAGTAGGTGTTCAAAGAGTGTACGCTTGCCTGGTGTGTTGACGCTCTGGGCTTTAACTCCCTGAAGAGTGATTTTAAAGTTCTGCCTCTCTTTTTCAGGTTGCGTCGTAAGATGGAAAAGAATGTTTCTGTGATGACGATGATATTCAAGGAGTCCTCCCCTGGTCACCATGCCAGGTGCAGAGAGGATGACATTGTTATTGCTATGGACAGTGCCACAAACCGTGTCCTTCACTACCAGAGAACCCAGGGGCTGAAACGCTTCCGCTTTCCCATGGTGCGTCTGGAACCTGACGGGTGGAAAAGGGCTGCAGTAGTAAAGCAGCCCTCCCCAAGGAGGAGGTGTCCTCCTCGAGTGAGGGCTGGGGATCTGTGCTTTCTGCTTCCATAGTTCTCACAACTCAGTTTTGGCATTTATTTGATTCCTTTTCTCCACATGAAACAAGGGAGGTGGATGATTTGTGCTGTCACAAGGGGTCCCAAATTGGAGTGCGTGTACCACTGTTGTACACAAACCACTTTGAAGCGGCACTGAGCCTGGTGTGGCGACTGGAAAAACAGCAGGTGCGGGGGTAGAGCCTCCTGTTACTTCTGCCTGTACTGGTCACCTAATAATGTAGTAAATGCTCTGTAAATGTCTGGAGGCACTTTCTCCAGTGAGATAGATGGACCTGTTTCAACTCAAAACTAAGACTGTGATTATGTGGCATTTTCATCTCCAAATCAGGAATCGAGTAGTTTATTTTTCACCTTCAAATTAAAGCACAAATCACTGTATGAAACCAAAAACACAAAAAAAACCCCAAAACCAAACGAAACCCAGGAACAGCAACACACACCTGTAAAAATCCACAGAGGATACGGGAGCTATGGATATTGCATTTTGATTTATTAGTGTTCTTTGTACGTTTATATTTCCCAGTGACTAAGGTAAGGAGCCTCTTGGAGGAAAAGTGATTGTTTGAAATACAAGGAGTTTCTTGGGAGCTGCGCTGTGTAAGGACAAGGGCCGGTTCAGCTGATGGACACACAGCTCTGTGTATGCTGTGCCTGCTAAGCTTGTGTCTCAGTGTGGATTTCTGTGCTCTTCAGAACTCCAGCTCGTTTTAACAATTCAATCAACACTGCTCTGACTTATAGAAGGCTTCTGGGGCTCAGTACTGTGTGAGGCACTTGGATCATCTGAATTTTTTCCTCTTTCAGAGTCTGTTCCAAAACTCTATTGAGAACGTGGAGGTGCGCCATGACTTGCTGGATTGTCATATCAGCATTTGCTCTCCACAGGTGAGCTTTGCCCTTCTGAGGGCCCAAAATTCCATCTGCATTGCTCCGTTGCTGCTGCTGGTGGTGTGCAGGGGGTGCATGTGGCCTAAGCATAGTAGGTTTGGAAACCAGAACTCCCAGTTGTGCTCAGTGTCTGAGCTGAAAGCCTGAGTGATCACGTGGCACTGCTTTGCAGACTGAGAGCGCTCGGTTTGTATCTGGCATCCACTGTTCGAGCCCAGGCAGAACAAGACAGTGGATGCATCAGTAGATTTGGCACACTGGACTATACTGGAAATTATACTCACTTCAAGTATAGTGGCATCTGTAGAGCAGAGGTGATGGCTATGCTATGGAAAAGTGTCAGTGCTTGCAAGCTGGTACCTTGTTAGGGCAACATTCAGGGTTATCCTAGGCTTGGCAACATCTGTTCCACATCTGAAGACGCTGGTCTGCAGCCATCCTTTGGGAGTGAAACTATAAAGTGAGGCTGGGCAGATTGCTTGGAAATACTAAAGCAGTGCTTTGCCCCTTCTGAAAACCAGAATCTCTTCATAGTTTCCATTAGGAGGAGGAGATGGGAAGGTCAACACACGTAGCAGAAGGAAAAGCTTAATTCAAGGCAAGACCATCACTTTCCTATGCTGTATAACTTGGCTCTCTGAGAACCACTGAACAGCCATTAATTATCTGGCTTCCCTGGCAACATTTTCTGCTAACTGTGTTATTTCCTTATGTTTTATTCCTGGCAGGTGGCTGAGCTGTTCACAGACAATTTCGACTACCAGACACGAGATGATTTTGTGCGTGGTCTATTGGTGAATGAGGAGGTAAGGAGAGGGTTGTTGCAAGGGAGATCCTATTACCTTGCGTTAGAGAATCTTCTGACGTGCTCCCGCCTGTCTCCCAGGTCCTGGGCAACCAGATCCATATGCATGTAACGACAGAAGAGTACGGTGCCCATATATGCAACCTGTTAATGTACGAAGCTGTGTGCTCTGACATCATCCGGCGCTGGGTTTATCCTCTGACTCCAGAGATGAACTTCACCGATGACAAGAACCAGAGTTACACCCATTCTAAGCACAACATTTACCGAGGGGTGGACGTTAGCCTCGGCCACGGCAGCGTGCTGGCAGAGAACGTGCTCATTGGGCAGGGAACAGTCATCGGCAGTGACTGCTCCATAAAAAACAGCGTTATTGGGCAGAACTGCAGGATAGGTGAGTGGAGAAATTGGAGACGTGCAGGCCTTGCCAGGCAAGAGCACAGGTTGCTGGGATTTAGTTTTTAAAGTGTGTTTGACTCTCAGAGAGGATGATTGGTGGGTACTGATTGACTTCTAATGGGAAGAAAAGAGAAAAGCTTGGTTTACCAGTGGAGGAAATAGATTCAAGTTTTCAGGGTACCTTAATAATGCTGAAAGGCAGAAGGCACTTCATGCGAATAAGTAGTAGCCTTTACTGATCTGGAGTTATTGCTCACCAACATCCTGCAAATGAGAGCATCTGTCCCTGGTTTTGTGAGCTGCCTGGTACGCCTTCTTTCTAATCTTGGCTTTTTTTTTTTGGTAATGTGGCTGCTTTTGTGCAATACCAAGATGTCAGTTGTTATGGTCTACTTGTTAAACCTCTGTAGAGAACAAATTTGTCTTTTAGCTTTGGGTAAGAAGTAGCTATAGGCCTCTAAGGCAAATTTTTACCTTTCTAACATCCGTCATGCATCAAGGGCACTGGGATTCAGTAAGATGCTTTCTAGTGGATTCAGCAGTGCAGGAGAGCAGCAAACTGCCTTGGTCAACGTATTTGTGCTTGGTGATGTATAACAGGTGATAAAGTCATTTTGGATGGAGCTTTTCTCTGGGACAAAGTGCACATAGCAGATAACGTGGAGATCTGCCATTCTGTTATCTGCGATGAAGCTGAAGTGAAGGAGAAAGTAAAGCTAAAGTCCCATTGTGTCCTCTCCTCTCAGGTGAGCTGTATTTATGTCTATTCTGCTTTCTGCCTTTCTTGGCAGGTTCCTAGACCATACTAGAATACAGAGCTGCTCCAAGCTTTATTTTAGAAGGATATGGTCCTGCTCCCACCTTTTTCTTGCTTTTGTTTAACTAGGGTAGTATCATGTGTTGTCTAGTGCTGATGACTTCAGTTACACTTGTTAGTATACAACTTGTGTGGAGCAGTTCCTGTCCCTGCTGGTGGAGGTACGAGGGAGCAGTCGGGGTATTTCTTCATTAAGATATGTTGCACATCTTTGCAGGTAGCAGTAGGTCCTGGTATCACGCTTTCTGAGGGCACAGTGATCTCTCTGCACCCACCAGATGAGGAGGAAGAGGACGATGACCAGTTCAGTGATGATTCTGGAGTGAACAAGGAGGAGAGCAAAGTGAAACTGAAAGGTATGAGAGTCTTTGTCTCCATGCACTCAGGCTGTGCAGAGGGCTTTGCCTCTTTTGGCCCCCTCTTTTGGGGTCTTTGCCTCCCCCATTCTAGACTCTGCAGTGCCAGGCTGGAGCTTAGTGCTGCATTCAGCTGGGAGCATGTGTGTTTTCAGTAGGGCAAGCAAGGATATTCGGCTCAAGTTAGACAGTGAGCTGTACTTCAGTACCCTCATATTAAAATCTTTGGAGACTCAGCTATTTTCCATTTTTCGTGGAGTAGGAGCCTAGTAGGAGGCAATGAGCTGACATTGGAAGAGATGCAAGTTCAATGCGAGTTGCAAGATTGATGTCCGTGTACCTGGACTGTGTCCAAGGACTTTGTCCTTGTGAGAAGCTCTTTCTACCAGTCTGGCTGCTGTAGGGACAAGTAAGGCAGTCACTTGTCAAGGCGAGTGAGGAGATAAAAGCTGAAATCCGTATGCGTCTGCGGGCAGCCCAGCTGCCTCTTGGAGGATATTTAGGGGCAGATTATGCCAATCTTTTTTCAGGTTTGCTTATAAGCAGATCCAGTACTTCTGCCTCCTAATTGCTGCTTCTTTTTCAGGTTACAATAAAAAGGATGTGGGCTCAGAGGGCAGAGGCTATCTCTGGAAAGCTGATGACAAGAAGGAAGAGGATGAAGAAGAGCAGAGACAAAGCCTATGGGGTGAGCAAAAGTTTAGTGTAGTCATCTGGGGATAGACAGACAGACAGACCTGTGTCAAGGAAACTAGCTGAGTGGGATGCTTATGAATGTGTTTGGAGTAAGACTTGGACTTTGTGAAGCAGACTGGCTCCAGATAACATATGTGTGTGGAGGCAAGGTGAGAGGTGGTGGACCAGATTCTCTCTCTTCCTTTGCAATGTGGAAGATGTTTATTATAACTTTGACTTATGCTAACACACGCAGCTGTCTGTGCTGTGGGTGACACACTATGGGATACCAGGCCCTCCCTTAGAGGGAATATGCTTTGGCTATTCTGGGTACTGCTGGCTTTCTTACCGCTAGTGACAGCGTCTGCTGACATTGCTCCATCGTGAGTCAGCAGTCTGCGCAAAATGCATTCACTTCTGTCCCTGTCCTTTGCTGTCTGCCTGCAGACTCTTAAAAAGTCCCATTATCTTAGTGCCAGCTGTAGCATTCCCTCTGCAGCAAATCTAATCATCTGGACCTGTAAGTAAAAGCTTCCCTGAAAGGACAGAGAGTTGCTGACTCTGTTGGGAAGTCCCTGGGACACCTGGTTCTTGCTGCGTATGACAGCTGCAGCTTTTGAGTGTTGAATGCTGCATCTTCTCTTCTTCATCAGGCCCAGCGATGCATTCAGAGGAAGAGAGTGAGTCAGACAGCGACCTGAGTATGGGCTCTGAGGAGCCAGACAGTCGGGCAGCGTCACCTCAGCTAGACGACATCAAAGGTGAGAGATGTGCTGTTTAGAAGTATGGTGAGTCTGCAGGTAATGCAGTGAGTGTGAGATTTGTGCTGCTTTCTCTAGGTATATTGGAAAATTTGTGGATGTCTAATGTTTGCTTCCTGATCTCACTTCCTGCATTTTCTACTGACTTAATATTCCCTGTATTGCTGCTGTGTTACCCAAGGCAGCCAAAGATTAGAAGCTAGGCAAAGATCCTCCATCTTTCTCACTCCTGATCACTGGACTTTCATGGAAGTGACCTCCCTGAGTTGTCTGTTTAAATGGCAATGTCATTGCCTAAACTTGGAGATCGTGTGAAGGTCCAGCAGAGCTTCCCTACGTGGACAGCTTACTGCAGTAATTGTGCTGGAGAATGAAATGTGCTTGTAGGAGCTGCCTCTTTTGGCAGATATGTTTTGGATTTCCGTTTCGTTGTGTTAAGCTTACCCGGATTGGAAAAGGGTGGAAGCCAAGTTGGAAAAAAAGCCATTTCAAGTTAAAATATTTCCCCAAAGGAAATTAAACCAACAATTTTTAGGTTTGAATTCACATCTTTAGTTAGGGCAATATGAGGTTTGCCTGAATAAGAAAGGCTGGATTGTGAAAGTATAATAAAAGCTCTGCTCTGAAAGGTTGCAGAGGTAAATGTACTGGTTTGTGTGGTTAGGTCAATGATATCTAGTAAGTAGTCTCATTTATTTGAATTATACTCTATTTATAGTTATAGTTGGTGTGGGTTTGTGCCAGCTTATGGAGAAAAGTAGATACCTGTATCACAATGCTTCCTTTGTTAAGGGCATGGTTTCTTCAGTAATGAACAGTTTGAAGTTTGAAGGGGGTTTCCATCTCCTGCCTAACTACCTGTCCTTTCTCATTAGTTTTCCAGAATGAGGTTCTGGGTACGTTACAGAGGGGCGAAGAAGAAAACATTTCTTGTGACAACCTGGTCCTGGAAATCAACTCCCTCAAGTGAGTGTTCCCTTGGGGATACTGTCCCTTATGCTTAACAGTTGGGTTTGACAAGGAGTCTAGAAAGAAGAGAGAGAGAATCCATGTGAATACTCATGTTTGATTGTTAAATATGAATTTTGTCAGCATAGAGTGTGAGAAATGCAGATTAAAGATCATGACTAATTGCAGGAGTTGATGGAGAGCGCCAGCTGCATCTGTAGCCTCCTCAGTGGTTAGGCTTTTTCTGCCCAAATTCTGTAACAACAGATTGAATTGCTATTAGGTAACTGTGGACTAAAGCGAGCCAGTTCTTGGCACAGGCTCCATGTAAGTTCATGCAGGGGCTGCTGCTCTGTGCATTGCAACATTCAACCAGCTGCCGGCAGCTGGGACTGTGCTGTGCTGTGGATTGTCCACTCTGATTTTACAGCAGCGAGTCTAGAACACGCAATCAGAGTGCCTTTTACCTATTCTTTCTCACATACAAACCTGTTTCCCTTGTTTTGCGCAAGTTTTCCTTCAGCACTCTAGTAACTGTAAGGGTGCTGTCCCTGCAGCTGCTTGTTGCACTGTAAAAGCAGGTTTTCAGGACTTGTGGCATTATGCAGGGCCTGATGCAATGCAAGGTGGTTTTATTGCCTGAATATTTTGGAAAACAAATAAATATAAAACGAGTCTGGAAGATTAAAATCGTTTTTTCTGCTGTATCTCTGAAGAACCACGGTCTGCAGAGATCAGCTAGTGTGAAATGGTGGTGGGTTTTGCCTTCTCCTTGCAGGTATGCTTATAACATTGGGCTGAAGGAGATGATGCAGGTGCTCAGTAAAGTGATCCTGGAGTTCCCACTGCAGCAGCTGGATGCAAACCTGGACTCACAGAACTATTTCTCAGCATTACTTCCTGTGAGTGCTGCTCCATTTGACTTTTCTTTGGGCTTGTCTCCTAGTGTGTGGGAGTCTGTCTGGATGCCCCAGGTACTTCCTGGCTGAGCAGTCTTTTTGGTTAAGCCTGAAGCTGCTTGAACTCCTTGAGTTCATGAGCCTCTTTGCCTTCTATAGAAGTAAAGGTGAACTGAAACTCTTGTACCTGCTTGACAGGACTCAGCTGAGACTGTGCATGTGGGGGGGCTCTACTTTAGTACCTGTGGTTGTTTCCATTTCCTGTGTGTGATAGTCAAACTGCATCACTTGTAGAAGCGAAAAGAGAGGGGCTGTCAGAGATATCTTTACAGGCTTGCACTCCAGGAACCCAGTTGCAGTCCATCATAAGCCCTGTCCCTGGGGCAGCAAGGAGTGCTCCTCTCCCAGTGGGATCCTTTCCAAGGCCTTAACTTCTCTGCATACTGTAACTGGTGCCAATTTTTTTCCCAGCCAAATGCAAAGGCACAATATTGTTCTCTGAATCTTTGCTCAAAGACTTCTGTTGTGTCTCTAAAGAGACAGGGGTTGTATAATTGGGTGAGAACAATTTCTATTTCCTGACTTAAGGGAGACAAAATAGGATAGGATCTGCTTTAAAAAGCAGGCAGTCTTATCTTAATGGTTCTGTTGATCCAAGCTGAAGCTCTTGTGGTGGTTTCTGTCTCCTTGCTATAAGTAATTTGTGTGTTTGAGTTTGCAAATTTTACAGGTTACGAAGGTGCTCTTTCACAATGAATGGGTCTGACACCTGTTTGGGAAGGATTAGTTTAATTTTTTTAGCAGATGGAGCTAAAGAGGAACACTAGACATCCTCATCCTTTCTCTGAGGAAATATGTGCTTTCAATCGACAGGGAAGGGTGGAAAACTAATTCTTCTTTATGTAGGTGTAAGCACGGCACTTAATCTCCTGTACATGTGGAGATGCCTTCTGTAGCAAACATCCATGTGACCTGATCTGTTCATAATATGGCTTAGTAAGGTTTTGCTGTTCATTCTCTTTAAATTCTGCTGGCATTTGTTCATTTTCCCAGACTGTTTTCTTGCATAGGATGTCCTGTCCTGGAAAAGAGAAGACTTTTCTTCTGACTGAAGACAGAGCAAGTGTTAGACTCTTAAGTGGAAAGCAGTACATCTAGACAACAAGTTGTGTGGAGTTGGTAGCTGTGTTGGATGTGGAGTTTTTCTCAGCTAGGATATGGCATCTCTTTCTGTCTCCCAGATTGGGCTCCTAATCTAGCATGAGATCTGCTGTAATGGTTTACATCTGGCAAAGTGTTGCTTTGCATGAGTTGGGCATACTTGCATTCTGAGACTGGTATCAGAAGTCCACTGAACTTTGCAGAGTTGTTTTATGTTTCTCACTCTCTTTGTAGCTCAACTCTGACTAAGAGATGCTGAAGGAAGATGGGTTGCTTGTGTAAGAGCAATGGTAGAGCAGTCCAAGACAGCTTAGGAGGGGAAATGGTAGAAACGCTATAGTTATGATGTGCTGGCCCCTGAGCATGAAGCTCTTAAGTGCTGCAGCAATTGTAGGAAATGAGCATCCAGTAAAGGATATGCCCATGGGTATTTTTCAGATGAAACATGGAGGCCTGAGAAATAATTAATCCAGTTTGATGTATGTCAGGTATCATGTTTGGCTACAGTAGCGTGTGTGGTGCACCTCTTCAGGTTGCTGTTAGGGAACCTTACTCATTTGTAATGTCATGCACGTGAACACAACATAGGGTCAGTTATTCAGGGACCGAATGGATCTCTGCTTTCACCGAAGCAGTTTCTGGTGATCAGCACGGATGCTGTTATGGTGTAACAGGTTGGGATTACAGCTTTGTCCCTTGTGCTTTGCACGTACTTCACGATGGTGTTCTGTGCTGGAGGTAGGGGTAAAATAGGCCTGGTGTTGAGACTGTCCTTCTGCAAAAGAAAAGTGGATCACGAATCTCTCTGAAGTTGATACAGCATCACTGACAAGATCTGGTGAAAAATGAACTGACCTGTTGGGGGAATTTGGTTTCTTTCTCCAGACTGTAGGTTGTTTTGAGGAGTTACCCAGGTAGAGTGAAAGCATGGAAGATTATGATGTCCATAGGTCTTTGTCAGGTATCTCTTCACATTTTTTCAGTCTTCTATTCAATCTAAAAGAATTACAAGCCTCCAATTCCCTGGTTCAGATTGCCATGAAACTCCCAAAATGGCCTCTCCGGTCATACAGGCTCCTAGGGATGTTTTTTCTTGGGAGCTCTGTGGGGCTGAGCCCTACTTTCATCATTAGCACCAGTTACAGCACAGTGCATGTTCTTGGCCCGAGACGGTATATTGTTTCTTTTTTCTCTCTCCCAGCAATAGGCATAGTGGATTACATCCTGGGGTTGTGAGTGTTTATAGCTCTGCTTTCTTTATAAATTACTTGCTTTCAGAAACTGGTTAGAATTGTGCCCGCTTATGATTTAAAGGCGTTAACAGAAAGTTATTACAAAATATTTCTTGGCCTGGGAGGAACTTGCTAATAGCTTTACTACATTTGAGGTGAAGAATTCCAGAGAATAATAAAAACGCAGGAGATGGTTGTGAAGGAGGGAAGACTGTTTAGGATTAAGCCTTTTGCTAAAGGCTAAAATGTGCTCTGGAAATACGCCATGCAACCCTCAGCTTTTTGTTGTGATACGACGATGATGAGGATCGTTCTGTGCTGTTACTGTTGTTCCTTGAGCCGGTCAGTGTACTGCCATGCAGATCAGTTTGTTTGTGCTAATCCCTTTTGTTTCTGCTTGAGCCTTGTAAATTCCAGCACAGTTGCATAGCAAATGTGTTTGAAGAGGTGATGAAGTGCAGTGCTATGGAGGAGTTGAGCGCTATTTCCTAGTGCAGGCTACTTTTGGTGGTCTGTGCTAGCCTGGGTTCTAGCTCTGCTATATATCTGGGAGCTCTCCCTCTGGTAGAGCCACTGCCTGTTAACACTCGTCCTGGATAGAGTAGTGCAGATTAACCCTGAATGTTGGTGACTCAGAGCTGCTTCATCACACTCCAGGCCCCTGTGAATTACCTGTTTCCTTCAAAACATACCAGATATGTTCTGTAAGAAGACACTGGTGAAAGTACAGCAAAATAATATATCTGTATGGGCAAGGCAGGGATGTAGCTGCAGGAATGGCTGCTGTTGAATCAATCCATTTAAAAAGATGTGGAACTCTGATGTAATTTTCTACAGTGTTTCTGTTGGATGGTTTGGTCATGATGAGGCCAATGAGGAATTTTTCTATCTTCTCCTCGTTCTGATACACTCTAAACGTTTTATGGACGGAGCTCTAAGTATCTTTATTACCTCCTGGCCCTGATTCAGGTCGGTCTGTGCTGCTTTGCAGAGCTTTCTCTGTTGCCTGCTTTCCAGACAGGTACAAGTGAGAGAGCTGTGGGGGACTTGGACAGAAATACTGTTTGAAAAGGCAGCACCAAAGTCATTACTCTGAAGGCTCCATAAAAATTAAGCCTTGCAGGAGACAACTGAGATCAGTTAATAGTGTGACAACTTCTTCCTTTCATTCCTCCCGCCCGTTCCCTGCAGCATACTCTGGAATCCAAACAAGCCCATAGGCACACAGCAAACGTGTGACTTGCACTTAGGGGCTGCTCCACTGCGTTCTTGTTTTAGGGGTGGCTGTTTTGCACTGTCCACTTCTACTCAGCAGTTGATTACTTCTCCTGGTAATTATTCTGGCACTGTCTTTTTTTTCCTTTTTTTTCTTACTTACTCTTCTACTTTGAAGAAAAGTTCCACTGAAATGTCAGCTGCTGGTGGAGAAGGTTTGAGTAGCTTGTACGTACCTCTCCTTATTGGTCTGAAGTGATTTTCTTTGAGTACCGGACTCTTAAACACATTTCTTGTGATACCTTAGTATTCAATCCAGAGAATCAAAACGAAGAAAGCTAACGGATGTTCTCAAAGCTGCTTAGTAAAACCAGGTCGTATCTGAACATGTGAAACTTTATAGCATCTGTTTAGTGGACAAAGTGGGGCAAATATATGCAATGATCAACTGAACAGTCTCTTAAAATGCTTCCCTGGGTCTATTTCGTAGTGCAACACAGCTGAGAAACAGGGCTGGGCTGGGTGCACACATCCATCTCGTAGCTCAGGAACTCTTCTGTGTTTTTCCCCTGCAGCTGTTGAAGAACTGGACCCCGTTGTTTAAGAACTACATAAAACGAGCGTCAGACCACTTGAATGCCTTATTTGCCATTGAGGAATTCTTCCTGGAACATGACAGTCTCTGCACATCCATAGCTAAAGTGAGTATCCGCTGCCAACTTGGAGGACCTGCTTTTGCTGAATTCCTAGTGAAATGCATCCTGTTTGCATCAGCAGCTTTTCTGCTTGAGAGGAGAGAACTTTGGGGTCTCAGTGGAGAGAGCGTATAGAAGATCTATCTACTACAATTGCTTTAAAATAAAAAAGTCTGCCTGTGCCTCTGAGGGAGCCCGGCTGAGGGCGAGTATTAATTATCAGTGCACAGTCTGAATCAGGGAGCTGTTATTTTGCAGCTTCTAACCTAGATGCCCTTGTTGTGTGATACTGGAAGAGGTAAGGCCAGAGGCTTGCTTTAGGAAGAGCTTTACTTCATTTGTCTCTGCGTGGTCCCTGGGATCTCACTGCCAAATGGTTTATCAGACTTCAGAGTGCAGAATAAGCAAACCTGGGAATAAGGGTGAGATTTCTTATTCAGGCTGAGCTTGTTATGAAACTGAATAAAGGGGAGTGCACATGTGGCTTATTGTCTATCTCCCCACTGCTGAGATTTTCAAAATATTCCTCCTTGCTGTCCCTGACAAATATTTTGTCCATGCTTTGTTTCTGCCCTATCACACTGGAAGCACTTGACTTGGATCACAAGTCTTTTCTTTAGCAGTGTCTCAGGAGGTCAGGATTACTCTTTCTTGAGGAACCAGGAGTTAAGCAGGCTCTAGGTGAGCTCTTCCAAAAGAGACAACTCTTTCTCTCTCTGCCAAAAGAAAGAAGAGCCTGTAATCCTAAAGTAATCCTAACTTCTGCTACCAGTGCTTCTGGCTAATGGCAAAGAATTTAGTATGGAGTGGAGCTAAAAGCCTTCAGTTTGGTGAGCCAATATGTTGAATTACAGCAATTGTTTGGCATGTGTCCATTGTTCTGGGGCCTGGGGTTTCCCTGGAGGCTGGGCATTGAAGTGACACTTTAAATTTGGAGCTGGCAGCCGGCGTTGTCAGTGCTCTGCCGCAAGGAGAGCGACCGCAAAGTGCCTGCTCTGCCTGAGCACAAAGGCACCCTGAGAAAGCGTGACTGCGTCTTACCCTCGCTGCGCTGGGCAGGAGTTTGAGCTGATGAGTGACCAATTGCTTTGACAGCTGCCATAAGGCACTTTTAAGAGAGAACTGTCAGGAGGAGGGAGCCTGGGGAGGTTCATGCTAATCTCTGCACATGTTGCAGTTGTGCGTTTGTGAGCCTGCATGAGAGTTGCTTGTTAGATCTGCTTTGGGGATGGGTTTCGAGGTGATTTAAAAAGAGAACTTAAGTAACGTCTTGAGCTGACATCCCCTTTGTTGCCCACAGCTCTCAATCCTACGCTGCATCCACAGAGCTGAAGCTGATGGGGCTTGAACTTTGACTCATGAAGTGTTGTAGCATCTAACTGTCAGGAGCATAAGGGGAGGCACAGTTATTTTTAACAATAAAAGCAAAATGAAGCAGATCGAGTGCCTTCTGTTGAAGAAGGGGCTGGGAGACACAGATTACGTGCAAACTTTGTGCTTGGACATGAGCTAACCCCAGAAGAGTTTATCGAGAGACCTGTTGTTCTTTTCTAATCCATGCAGGTGTTGATGACATTTTACCAGCTGGAAATTCTGGAAGAAGATGTAATTCTCAATTGGTTCTCTCTGCGGGACACATCTGACAAGGGAAAGCAGCTTCGTAAAAACCAGCGGGTGAGTCCCAAAGGTGCTTGGGATGGAGGGGGGGTGGTGCAGAGAGAGAGACAACAGCTGCTGAAAGAAACTTTGAGGGGAGTTCGGTGCCACTGTCGCCTTCTGTGGAGCAGCTGCCATTGCATGGTAGGTCAGTAATGCACCAGCGCGTTGGACCCTAAGCAACACAACTCGGTTCTCCAGAACAGACATTTCTGTGCTTTATGCCATAATCATCGTGTTTGGATGAGGCACGGAGGCAGTAGGAGAGGGAGATTGTTTTTAGAGGGCTCTCTGTAGCACAAGGCCAGCACTTTCTGGAGTAGCAGCATGGCTTCTCTAAGCCAACACCCATCTGGAATGGGCTTTAGGCCAATGCCCTGTGTGCTGGCCCCATGCGATTCCTTTGAAGCTCTCATTCCTGGCTCCCCAGTCCCTTCACATACATTTGTAAGCGTTTGCTGTACTGAGTGGTTTCATTTGGCTTGTGTTCCAAGGAGCGTATAAATTTCCCCCCCTCCATCAGATGGAACTTTGCTGCAGTTTGGCTGAGCCTTGTTCCAGTTCTCCCTGGATCTAAAAAAAGAGCAAGGGGGGAAAAATCATCTCCGAAGAGCTCCAACTTTGTTTAAAAACCTTTGCAAAGTCAGCTCTTAGCATAGGTCAGCAGTGTTTTCAGCTGCTTATTTGAGCCCAGTTAAAATGTAAAATGAGCTGCCTTCTTTATAGCAGTTTCTCAGGGAGTAGGTTTTTCCCAGCAGAGTTTCCCTGCCGTGTCTTAGCTGAGGTGCAGCTGTCATCTCTTCTCCCTCAAGCTCTGAAAAACTCTCAAACTTTTGTCCTTTTGCTGAGTGTTGTGGGGATTGTCTGACTTTTCCTCAGGAATCTCATCAGTCTGTGTTTGTCCATGGCATCCCCACTGTTTTTCACCTAAACTTTTGTCTCTCCTGCTCTCAATCTGCCTATTTCTGTGTCTCCTAGGAATGATCTTCCTTTTTCTCATGCAGGACAGTGGTGCTCATTGACAGAGTGTAGTTATTGAGCGTTCCCAGCATCTGTTTGGTGTTGCACGTTACCCAATTACCTTTCACTCTCTCTGCAGCTCCAGAAGTTTATCCAGTGGCTGGAGGAGGCAGAGGAGGAGTCGTCTGACGGCGACCAAGACTGATGTGGTGGCTCAGCATGAGAAGAGGCACTCTCACTGCCTTTCTGGGCCGAGTGGGCAGGGCATGACCAATGCCAGTGCATGGTGTTTAGATGTGGGGCCTGACATCGAAGTGACTGACAATCCCATCATTACGTTGTGTGTTCCAAACTTTGCCACTTCCCTCCCTCCCTCACTTGCCCAGTGGCACCTGATGTGGGATGGTTGCAGCCCAGTGTAAAAACTATAAGGGAAAAGCGGGAGGTGGTGCTACCTAAAATCCCTCGGGAGCCTGGATTTTATATACTATAAGCTATCTTTTGGGAGCAAATACAAAGGGAGCAAATAGATGCAAATGCATACGATGCCCTTATAAAACTAACCATCGGGGTTGTGGAAGAATGGTCATACAGCTGAGTTCTTTGGAGTCGTTGCTTCTCGAGCTAAGAGAAATACTGCTGAAGAGACACTGGCAAGGTTGGTGAGTGGGAGCATGTGGGTTAGGATCTGGAGTGCAGGGCTGGGATTCGGGAGTTCCTGTGCCTGGAGAAGATGCAGTTGTCTGAGGATGCCCAAGGCATTTTGCAGCCTAGAAGGCACTTCTGTGATCTTTCCAAAAGGGGAAATCTCTTGCCATCTGCCGTGCTAGGATCTAACACAAGGTTGCACAATAAAGTTGGTAAAACCGTGTGTTTCCCCTTTCTGTAGAGCGGGGGATAGGAAATATGTGCTCAGTTCCCCCTGCAGGGGCTGGCTAATAGAGGATGTGCAGTGGCCAGTGAAATGCTGCATGGATCACTACATCTTGGATGTGTCTTCTGTCTGTCCCCAGCTTAACAGACATGTTTTAGAAAAGTGTCTGTTTCTTTATTTTTCTATAAAAAGGGAGCAGAGGTGCCTGGCTCCTCCTGCTGCACCACCTACACTTGTGTTTTGCTCTGGGGATGCTGCACCAGCTGCTTTAAGGAGGATGCAAGTTCCTAAGCACATGGCATTTCCTTCAACAGCACATGCTTTGTGTTTCCACACGATCTCAGTTACACAAGTGTGCTTACTTCCCGTCCTTTTATTTATGTGAAAACTTTCTTCCCTCAGACAGCGGGGAAAGTGCTGTAAACCCACTGTGAAGTTCAGCAGCCGCAGAGCGCCTCGGCGTGCAGCAGGGAGCGAGGATGCCTCTGGCACTTTGTTACCAGTACAGACAGCGTGTGGCAGCAATAGGGACTTTAGGAACAGCTTGCTTGAAGTGTCACTGCACTGTGTTCATCCCTGCTCTCAAAGAACAGAGCAAAAAACACACAGCATGAATCAGCTTGCGTTCATAGGTGGGTTATTTGTTGGATGTGCTGACCTTGCCTCTGCCGCTTCAGGAAGAGCATGGAATGAATCCTTTTTGGGGAGAAATGCACTGGAGCTGCCCACTCAGGATATTTATTGGCCGTTCCACGGTGCCACAGTTGTCAGTGAGGGGACAGCGTCGGATGCTGGAGACCAGGGATATTGCCTCTTAAAAACTGACGTGCATCAGGGTGATCTTGTGCACTCACACCATCAGTTGCCAGGATTGTGCGTAAACGTGCTTGTTTTCTGACATTGCAAACTCAGTCTTGTAAATGTTGGGGAAATAGTTGGTATCCGAGTTTTCCATATCTGCCAATATTTAATTCAGGGAGCAAATAAAAACTATCCTGGTGTTACCAGCTTGTTTGCTTTGTTTGAATTGTGTCTCTCCAGTTGTGGCATGTGTCTGAGTAGGGCTTAACAGGTGAGCTAAATAACTCATGGCTACGTTTTCCTCAAGAGATTTTTTTTTTTTATTAAGCACGTAGCAGGCAGGCAGGAAATCCGTGCACCATTGAATTGGTATCAGTGTCCAGGGGTAGCTCATGACCTCGCTGTTTACAAGTAAAAGCAGTTTATTAAAAATTCTGAACTTAGAATCCTGAAATAGGTGAGGTTTGGTTTTGTAGTTTTAAAATCTCCATTGACATCTTAAGTACTTTTTTTTTCCCCCTTAACAATGTAAAGGGAATGAGAGGTGACCTCATTCATGGGGATCAATTTGTAAAGGGCGAGTGTCAGGAGGAAGGAGCCAGGCTCTGCTCTGTGATGTCCAATGCCAGGACAAGGGGCAATGGTCCCAAGCTGGAGCACAGGAGGTTCAATCTGAACATGGGGAAAAACTTTTTTACTGTAAGGGTTACGGAGCATGGCCCAGGCTGCCCAGAGAGGTTGTGGAGTCTCCTTCTCCGCAGACATTCAAAACCCACCTGGCCGTGTTCCTGTGTGACCTGGTCTGGTGATCCTGCTCTGGCAGGGGTTGGACTGGATGAGCTTTTGAGGTCCCTTCCAACTCCTCACATTCTGTGATTCTGTAAAGATGGCTTAAAAAAACAGGTTTAACGTGTAGTTCTGCAAAGGGCTCGGGTTTGCCAGAGGTTCTTGATTCTTTGTGCCAAGTAACAATTCCACTTTTTGTGTGTTTTCCCACATTCCTCCCTCCTTTGCTCCATAGGAACCACCTTCATGGTGTGAGCTGCTGCCTCACCCAGGGGTTGAGATCCGAGGGGAGAATGTTGCTCTATGGCCAAATATCCTTCAGGTCCTGATGGTGTGTGCATTGGGGTGGTTTTACAGGTGCCAAGAGCTTTATATCCTCCAAGGTGCAGTTCTGGCATGGTGCAGCATTAATTGCATTGCTTTGAGAGCAACCTTGACTGTGCAGTTGTTGCTGTCCAGCTTTTTGAGCAATGTAAGCAGTAAGTATGCTGATTTTTTTTTCTAAGGCTGTAGTAATCAACTTGTCTGAATTCCCATGACGTGGATGGATGGGTGAATGTCACCTGCTGTTCCTGTATCAAACCTGTAACTCCAGTTGCCAATAGTGTGCCTTTTAGAAAAAGATAATAGCTCTGTGTTATTTAAAGGTGTAAGTGATGGCACTCAAGTATCTCCACCTCTGCTTTGGGCTGTTCCAAGATGCACTAAAATGCCTGGAGCCCGTTTGAAGGTAGATACAGGCCAGCAGGCTGCTCAGAAACTCTTCCTTGTGGCCCCAGAGTGCTCAGCAGGATCCCCTACTGCTAATTTCTTTGGCTCTCTGTTTTTAACCTCCATTCATTACGAGTGAGTCATACTTCACAAGACCTCTGTGTGGAGTTAAATCAATCTATCTATTCAATCACTTGGCCTGTTTTAAAAGAATAGGCAGCTGGAGCAAAGAGATTTGGGCTACTACCACCCTGGGAGCGTGGCACCGCTCCTCTGGGCTGCATGTGCTCCCTCCCCTGGGAGCTCAGTGCTTTGGAAAACTGCCTTTTTGGTAACAAAGATGTCAAATGCACACGATACAGGCTCCAGGGTGCAGCCACAACTGTGCTGGGAGGTGGGCAAGAGGGTGGCCCTGCCATCCGTGGAGGAAGACTTAATTTTGTCACAGAGACCCAGCTTTTGGGGCAGGGAAGTGTTGCAAAAGGACTTTAAGATTAGCTCTGTCAGGGTTGACACATTAAGAAGCAGCTTAAACTGACCTGGATTCTTCTGCCTAGGCACACTGGCTTTTACCACAGAGCTCTGAGCATGAGGAAGGGAATCTTCCATCAGCTGATGTGGAAAATGGGAGAGCCTCACAGCTCTTACATCTCCTGCTTACCTGAGGTCTTCCCTTTAATGTTTTTTTAAATTTAATGTCAGGTTCTTCACGCAGTCTAGCAGTGCTGCCCAGATAATTGTAAGCAATGCCTACAGGACTCTTCATGCACGAGGAGGCTGTTTTGCTCATGCCTGCGTGCCAGCCTGAGGAGCTTGGCTCTGTTCCCTATGAGATCTCTCTGCCTCTTCTTCCTGCGGCAGGGAAGTCTGGCGCTGAGGGCTGATGATCTGTTCTCGTATCCCGTGCAGGCCACAGTGTGGTTCTTCCTCTGCATTTGTTCCTTCTAATCCAGGACAGCACAAGGCTGTCCTTACCTTTCCTGCTGGTGGGTGTTACCCAAGCTCTGTCCACCCCAGCTTTGCTCTCAGCCACAGCTCCAGGAAACTGCTGATGAAGACGGTTCCTCAGCGGCCTTTGGGTGCCAGCGAGGTGTCCAGAGGGGAAGCCAGCCCACCCAAGGGTGCTGCAGCACACAGGCAAGTCCTAGGGGCTGGGGTGACAGTGCTGATGACTGTAGGTAAGAGAGTGATAGGGCTAGGGAGAGAGAGGATGGGGAAGAAACCACAGAGCCAAGGGGCTGTTGGAGCTGATATATGGGAAGGAGGATGCTCGTGAAGAGCAAAGGAAGGAGGAATGAGGAGGGGAACCTGAAAGGACACTGCAGTGTCCAGTGCCTGAATATTGGGGATGGTTGTTGAATGGTGACAAGGAGTTTGGAGAAAAGCCTCGGCTGGAGAGGAACTGGGGTGGGAGGTGCTCCTCTCGTGCAGCAGAGTCTCTGTGCGGAGTAGCCACCAGAGATGGAGTATGGGGAGTTCAAAAGGGTCTGGACATGGGAGGAGAGGGTAGAGCAAGAGAGATGCCTCATGTCCTGTAAGCTGTGCTTGACGGGTGTGTGGTTGTACGTACAATGGAGAGAGCTGGGAGGTGCATGAAAAAGGACCAGGGCTGCAGAGATAAAGGGGAGGCCTGGGGTGTGCCATGAGCAGCAGTGGAGGTTGTGGGATGCAGGAGCACACGTGGCACAGGAATGGCCCTGTGTGTGCAGCAGCACCAGTGGGGACAAGATGGGATGAAAGCCGAACCGGGGTGGGGAGCCTGGGAGGGGTATATAGGGGCACATGGCAGCTAGGACTCAGAATGGGGGTGCATGGGGCTACTGTATGTAAGGGGATGTGGATGTAAAGTTAAAAACCCAAACCTGTCCACAGGCAATGAGGCTGGGCGCTGGGATGCAGTCCCGGGGGGTGGTGGGGGTGGTGCATCCAGCTGGGGTGTGTGGCCCCGGGGAGAGGGGTGCGAGTGGGGGTC
>NW_010174167.1:0-11802 GCF_000695765.1 Mesitornis unicolor | reverse complement strand
ATATATTAAAATAATAATAATATATAGACAAAAATAAAAAGTAAAAGTAAAAATTCAAACAATATTTTTTTTAAAAAATAAACCAGACCTTTACCATGCAGGATACTATCCTCATCTAGATTAGTTCTATCACTGTACGTAGTGGTGGTCCTTTGTAGCAGTCACATATATAAATACACAGAAGTCTGAAGAAAATAATTATTCTTAGAAAACTAAGGCAAAAGTGAAAGTCAAGGAAATAATGTCTCTTTTGCATTGTGAAATGAATAAGTCTTTCAGAATCCTTAAAAGGAAAGTACAAAGATTTTCCACAATTTCATCAGACAAATATAAAATATATTCAGTACAATATACATGTGTAGAATCTAAGGTAGTAGGAACAGGTTATAGCATATTTCTATATTTGTGCAGAACATTTTAGCAATACATAAATACATGGCATTATATTTCAAAAAAATATTCCTTTGGTTTTGTGGTTTGTGGTTTCTTTTGTTTGTTGTTGGTTTTGTGTTTTGTTTCGTTTTGTGTGTTTTTGGTGTTTTTGTTGTTGTTTGATGGGGTTTTTTGGTTGTTTTCTTTTTAATTGTTTTCTTTTATTGTAAATGAATTTATAGGAAATTCTTGCTTAGGTCTTTGAAATTATTCTGCATGTTTCCAAAAACTATTTCATAGTTCATTTAACAGGAGAATCTATTGAATCCAATAAAATTCCATTAAATAGTACTGAATGTCAGATTTTGAGGTGCTTGAAAAGTCCTTTTATTTAGAGAGAGGATTTTCAATATTGCAAGTGAATTAGAAACACAAGCTTTCATTAATGTATTTTTAAAACTCCACACAAGTCTTTGCTTCTAATGAAATATGGTATAAAATCTTCCAAACTTACAGAACAAAAAACTGATCTAAAGTGGATTATACAAATCAGAGTCATCACCAATTCCTGTGCAATATCTTATAATTTGTTACAGGCAAAAGGAAGCAGAACATATTGTTGAATCTAAGAATGTATTGCTAATTTGTAGACCAAAACAGTTAATATAGACTAATCTTACTAATACAACAGTTAAAATTGTGATGGCAAAAAACTCCTCACTGACATGTTGTTGCCCCTCTTCTCTGGTGTTAATGCTCAGCCCTTGGGCAACCCTCTGGGTGTTCAGGTGAACAGCTTCACTCTCTTTCAGAAGAAGATGAGGATTGCAAGCCTTCAGCATCCTTTGGACTTCACTGAGAGGGCTCTGATACTAATGCAGGGGGTCCTTTCCTCCTCAATTTAGGGCCCGTTTAAGGTTTTTTTTTTTTATACCTTTCCTCAGCATGGCTCACACCACCCACAGCATCTCATGGCCCTAGTGCACCGTGGGCAGATGAGAGTTACTCCCTCAGGCAGCCAGGTTAGCCAGTGCCACCTGGACCAGGACTAGGAGAAGGGCAAGCCCACAGGGCCTAGATTCTGCTTCCCCAGGGCACCATGAGTCTGAGGGGCTTCTGCTAATGGTAGTAAAAATGACATCTACTGACATATACATCTAGAATGAGGGACTGTCAAATTCAATTGGTCAGAGTTTCAAAATAAACAAAAAGTAGATTGTTCATCAGAGTACACATTTTCTGGGAGACGCTGTGGATACTAAAAATTAGTAAGGGTTCTAAAAGTGCTTAGTTCCATGATTCAAATTAATAAGAATAAAAGCTCAGCCTAAAAAAAAAAGGCACCATTTAGAAATCAGAAATTCAATGAGCTATAAATTAATGGAAGCTGGAACAGTATCCATGTATTTGTACTCTGTGCTGCTGTTTTCTTACTCCTAACTAAGCATCTGCTGCAGACAGCATCTGTCAGAAACAAAGTAGTCAGGTTGGCAGAATATTGTTTCATTTCTCACAATGAACATTTTTTTTTTTAAATTCAGAGAGAATTTCACCTGCAACAACTCGTGCCCATATCTTCTTGTTCTGTCACCTCATTTTTGTGACAGGAACACATGTCTTCTCCATGTCTACCATTTAAGTACTGGAAGACTATGATAACTCTCCACACACATACATCCTAAGCTGAAGAAAACTAATCTAATTCTTTTACCTACTTCTTCAACCCCCCTGCCATCTTGATGGTTCTCTTGGTGGCTCCTGAACCACCTTCATTTTTTTAAAGTCTCTTGAACCATGGGAACCAAAACCAGACACTGTGTCAACCAGAGTAATCACATCCTTGATCTGTTGATTATACTCTTGTTGATACAACTCCAGATATGGTTTGCCTTCATTGCTGCAAGGGTGCTTTTATGGCACATATTCAAGTTCTTGTCAACCAGGATCCTGAGGTGTTTTTCTGCAGGTGCACCAATTAGACCCTAGCCTGCACCACTGCTTGGGATTCTTCCATCTTTGAAAA
The DNA here is from genome assembly GCF_000695765.1 of Mesitornis unicolor. Taxonomy (NCBI): domain Eukaryota; kingdom Metazoa; phylum Chordata; class Aves; order Mesitornithiformes; family Mesitornithidae; genus Mesitornis; species Mesitornis unicolor. The sequence goes on along the minus strand of NW_010174167.1, from coordinate 9,407 downwards.
AATTCATGTAGCCTTTCCTGACCTAGATTTCCAGCCTGTCTAGGTGTCTCTGAATGGTGGCCCTTTTTTCTAGTGTATCTATATTATCTCCCAGTTTGCTGTCATTCATATGGCTGACAAATGTGTGGGGTTCTTTCAATCCTGTCATCCAGGTCCTTTATAAGATATTTAACATTATCAAGCCTTTAAGGATTCCCACCAATTAATGACTGCTACTCCCTTAGAGGTCTAATGGAGCCAGAAGAATAGTGCAGAATAAAAGAAACCGGAATAAGTCCAGATTCCAAAATTAGGATGTCAAAAGCAGGTGAAATCACCCCCTTCATTCCTGAGGACTCAGTACTGGGGCCAGTTCAGTTCAGTGATCTGGATGAGGGCATTGAGTGCACTCTCAGTAAGTCTGGAGACCACACCAAGTTGAGTCAGTCTGTTGATCTTCTTGAGGGTACAAAAGCTCTACAGAAGGGTGTGGACAGGCTGGACTGATGGACCAAAGACAATTGTATGAGATTCAACAAGACTAAGTGCCTGGTCCTGCACTTGGGTCACAACATTATATACTATAGGCTGGAGGAAGAGTGGCTGGAAAGCGTTCCATTGGAAAAGAACCTGGGGGTACTGGTCAACAGTTGGCTGAATATGAGACAGCAACGTGTCTGTCCTTGTAACAGATTCCTTCAACTGTGCTTAGTCAGAAGTGTGCCACCATAAAGCATGGGTAAAATGAATAATATAGCATTTGCACATATGTTCAACCATCTTACAGTCCTATTCATGTTCATGATCCTGAAGAAAAAGACAAACAAGAATATATATTAATTTATATACATAATTAAAAAAAAGAGAAAATATTAGAGTTCGGTATAAGTTATGAATCTGGATGCAAATGTCAATAGATATTGCTGTTCAGAAATCTATTTTAGGAGGTACTATGGTTGTAATTAAGCTGAACCTGAACAAATAAGATCCCCCTTTCCCAAGACACCTTCAACAGTACATACTCTTCTTTGACTTCAATTTCAGTTTTAATTTCACTTCCTTTCTCTATATAAAAGAGCGAACTAGCAGTACCTTCAGTCTCAACATACCACTAAGGAAGTTGGTACTGGCTTGATCAGGCAAATGTTAACATCTTCATTAGCTGCTCAGACTCTGCTCATTTTGTCATCCCTCAGTGGTTTTAATGTTTAATTTCAATATTTAAAATATCAGTTCTCATCCAATTATCACAAATTCCTGCATTCCAAGACAAAGGTATTTCAGCAAATCTGAATGTACAGTGCATCAGATGTTCTGTGTTAATCACAGAAATATATTGCAACACTTGGCTCAAAGTTCCAGAGTAAACAGAAGCAACCTATCCATCACAAAAAGCTCAAACATGAGGTAAGCCAGATCGTGTTTATTCTGAGATACTGTGGGGTGTGAACATGCAGACATGGATATATGCAGGATTTATGGAGAAGCTTATGCACAGAAAGGTCATACTACAGTGTAATGTCTAACAACATAGACATGTACATTTTACCTGCTAACATCCTGCTGCAAAATACAAATCCTAAGACCTCCTTCCCCAGCAGGCTGAAGAGGATTGAACATAGAATTGATATAAATTGTCTTTTACTAGACATTTATTCATCATAAGTTAATTTTCATCTCTGTCAATCCCCTGATGTGCATGCATGAGAACGTGTGCATGTCAGGGCATTGGTGAACTCTCCAAGTGTCACTGTCTGAAGGTGTCCTATCATATTAGCAAATATACAATGATGTACAATGCAGCCACAGGTTGTATTACCTCTTGAGCTTGTCCAGTAGATAATTAATTCTCAGGCATTCTCAGGCTTCTAGTTAAGGGAAATGGAGAAGGCACTCAAGTCCTACCCCAAATAATGGGAATATCAAAACCCTAAGGCAAACCTCATTCTCCAGGCTGCTGTTTTTTGAGCTGTTCATGCTGGCCATGTGTCCGTACAACAGCAGACCTGATTTTTGGTTTTAACATGAGGGTAGAAAGTTCATGTCATTGCAAAAGATTTGCTGTCTCCAAAACTACGTCTGTACTCTAGGGCTCTGTATATATGATAATAAGTCTCAGTTCTTTAGGATAATCTTCCCCAAAGACAGTCAACTCTCTCTCTTCCCTGTTATAGACTAAATCAATGTCCGGTATCTGGGACTACTCCATGGAAAAGCATCTTCATTCTAGTTTATTCACTTGCCTGCAATTTCTTCGAGGCTTAGGTAGGAAAATAATAGTGTTTTCTAACAAAAAATCTTTCCCTGTGGCCTTTTGTGGGCCACAGAAACTCTTCTGTTTAAAAGAGAAATATTTGCTTTATTTCTATGGAAATTTTGCGAGCCTCTTTCTGTTTCCTTCTTTCCCTCCCAACTTGTGGAATCTGAATAAAGCAGCCATTTCTCTAGCATTGTTTAATTTTTCTCATTGAAAGGAAAGGTACATCTTCACTATATCTTCAAAAGAGCACAGGCAGGTCTCTGTGTTATGCTCTTTGCTCAATAATTTTCAAGTTTGTGAGATACTAAATGAGTAAGTTTTTTCCTTCATTAGTTAGACTTGAGTTTCATATGTAAACATTGTTGGTTAGACCTGTAATAAAGTTTGTCTGTTAGAGGAACTAAGTTTTTTAAAAAAAGAAAATAAATTGAAATGTGGTATGGCATTTTATCTTTTCCACTCTGGTAAGTCACAGATCCTCTGAGCTGCAAATTGTCTTGCAGACAATGTTTAGTGAAGACTAACTTAATCAGTATGACATATAAAACTGTTTTGAGCCTGAGAAGCTTACACATTAAAATAAACCGAAGATACATCTCCACAAGTATTTGAGATGTTCTTCATTTCTTCCTCTTGCATTTCTTCCTTTCTTTTTTTGACAAGACTGTCCATGAACAAAACCTGAACAAATATTAATATTTTCTACATAATTTAAAACAAAACAAAACAAAATAAAACAAAACAAAAAAAAGGGAAAAATACTCTTTTAGAGTTAGGTAATCTCTCTTTCTTCTTTCAATCTTGCTCAAAAAAAAGCAACCCAACAAAATAAAAAAAAGATTACTTCCACAGTTCTCTGGCAGTAGTTGTTCTACAATTGTTCCTTCCAAGCAAGTAGAAATGGCTCTGTTAAAATTGTGTGGTGAAGAGCATAATATGTCAGGAAAGGAAAGAACTATAGTTAGCACTGAAATCTGATCCTGTGATGCAAAATTATATGACACAGAAATATTTTGTTTACATTTCACCTAAAGTCTACTGGCTGAATTTTATAGTGACTAGAAGTAAGGCAAAAAAGAAAGAGGGACTTATGAATGAAACACTCCACTGCCCTTTCCTGCTGGTTATAAACTCCTTTATTTATAAGCTTTTCAGTGAAAGATTTTTTTTTTCCACTTTGGGAATGCATACAAAACATATTAATAATTGCAGGGAACCAGTACTAAAAAACACATTCGGATAAAGCTTCCTCAGTTTTACTGCATGTTGAGATACGTGATGAGAAAGAAAAGCATTGCAGAGAAGATGAAGGAAAAATAGAAAAGAACAATATTAACTATGTCAAAAGAAGTAGTCTTCTAATACAAGGAAAGGTAAAATCGAGAGTATTAATCTTGCAGAACACTAAAGAAGGAAAAGGAGGTAAAAAACAACAAATCACTACCAACCTTTTTCCTAACGTACATTTAATTAACTTTTAAATTATTTTAAATTTGCCTTTCAATTAGCAGTCCCTGAATTTATTGAAACTGTAATTTGAAAGTTTTTGCTTTGTAAATATAAACACAAAATCTATACCCAATAATGAACATAAGGATCCCTTGTATGAATTCACATCTTTCCAGGCAAATGTAGCATGGATGTAGCACCAGATGTAGGAGAAGAAGCAGAAACGCTACTTTATGATTCTTCTCCAAAACTGAAATTTTAAGTTATGAGAATACTCCAGACAGATTCAGATGAGAGTTGTAAGGATTGTCTGGCTCGTAGTTCAAATAGGTTTCGGTAATGTCCAGAGCACCAGGTGACTTGGGGGGTTGCAAGAGTGCCTTAGCCTTGGATTGCCTTGAGGCCCTACGTCTGCAGAGACGACACATGGGGAGCTGCATAGATAGCTCAGCCTTGAGTTGTCTGATAAGCCCAGGACTAAAAGAAGGCAGTGCCGCATCACACAAAGAGTGGAAACCTGAGTTGAGCCTTGAAATCACCCAACAGATAATATGTCCTGAGTCACAATCAAACCTCTGTTAAATTGCCAGAAAGTAAAACAAAGTATGTCTGTATGGTTCCAAGGGGCCAAATAATACAAGGATATGCAAATAACTAAAGATAAGGGGAAGTACTGCTGGAGACAGACACCCCAGGTGGTCTAATCTACTCAGACATGCGCCTGCCTGCTGTCCTGTATACCAGGGGATAAAACCCCTAAGATTCATGCTAGAAATGGTGAGTTATTTTTCCAGCCATGGAGTGATAAGAACATTCCCCGTTGGTCAGTATGCTGACCAAGGTAACTTACATGGGAGCTCTTACCTGGAGGGCTAAGTGAATATTTGGCAGGGTTTAAGTTTGTGGTTGCAGGTGATTGACTAACACACGCATGGTATTTTGAGTTATTTGTGAGTTGTGACAGTGTGTTCCACGAATCGCCTGGGAATTGTAATTGTGAATTTTGTGAGTAGCCTGGGAGTTGTTATGAATTGCTTATGGGCAGCAATAGGGAGTTTTGTGAGTGGTCTGTGGCCTGTCGTGAATTGCCTGTGGGCTGACATAGTGCATTTTGTGACTACTGTAGTTGCAATAGCGTATTTTGTGAATCTCTTGTGGTTGTAATAGTGTAGTCTTGCTTTTAAAACTGCAATAGCGCATTCTCCATTGTACCCACAGAACCTCCAATTGTGACACACTGTATCTGCACATGTTGGTCAAATAAATTGTTACGTTTAAAGTCTGCAGTAGAGTCTCTTCTCGCCACAGGAGTCTGTAATGCAGCAGCCCATCTACAGATTCTGTAAGGGGACTTTAACTTAAATCAGAAGCAAAACTTCCAAGACAACCAATTTTCTGGCTTGTCTACACTTTTCAGGTTCTCTGAAATCTTAAACCTGGTATGCAGTTTACGTGTTTACCTCCCTACTAACCACCAAATGAGAGATATGTCGTTATCTGCTTCTAATTCACTTGCACTTTCCAAATCAGCAAGATCCTTCAACTGATGCTGTAAGTGCCTACGTCATCCCATTGATTTTAGCACTCATGCTAAAACGTACGCTTGTTTTCAAGTACCTTGTTGAACTGGGAACTTAAAGTATATTTAAGTGTTATGGTTTAAGGGTTAACAGCCTGAAGAGAGGGACAGGTGGTGTCTGTAAGGCCCTGGGGGGTCAGAGGTCAGTACTCTTCCCTCCGCTTTCTGGCCACAGTCTATTAAAAACCGAGGAGGTCCAAGGTTTGCGAGGGCTTTTCCTGGCTTCCTGGGCTGATGCCTGTCGCATCTCGGGACGGCTGGGGCTACCTCCATGTGCTCGGCAGCATCCACCACCATCCGCTTCCCGGCACCACTGCAGTCCCTGGTGATGAGTCACAGCAGTCGCAGTGGCTACAAGGCACTGCTCGGACTTCCACTCAGGACTACTGGGATCGGGTTTTGTACATAGTTAAATATACTTTGTCCCTTAGTAATTCCCTTTTCCTTTCCCCTGTTGTTTTTCATTAAACTTGTTACAGTCTTAACTTCCAACCTTGTGGGAAGCATCTTTTTCTCTATTCCCTTTTATTTTTTTTTTAATCCTCTCCCTGGGAGGGTAGGGGACAATAGAGAGAGAATCCTGCTCTCTGACTCTTAAACGGAGGCAAACACTGACCTTGGAGATGTAAATCCCTATATTGACTATGTTGTTGAGCATCATTTGCCTGTCTGTAGTTTGTTTCTTGCCAAAACAACTCCTCCACACTTAGTTGCCAGAAGAAAACTACATCTGACTCTGGATGTCACTTCAACCCTGAGAGTCTGTAATGGGTTTACCTTGAGGGGTTTGGTTTTTGGTAGTGAGGAAGGGCTATGGATATAGCCCTGTAAGAGGCTACTATAAGTTCCTCTAACTCTAAAATGTCGGACCCACCTCTGACCAGGGCCAAGCCAATCAGCACCCCTGCAAATTCATGTATTTAAGGGGAATGCAGCACATGGCCTGCCCTTTCTTGCCCAAGTGCTCACCACCACAGCTCTGGGTGCAGGCAGCATGGCCCCAACCCAGCTTGGCACACACTTAAGCTTAAGTCCCACTGCAGCTTTAGCCCAAAAGAGAGAGCCAGGAACTCTTCAGAACCATCAGAAGAGACCTCCAGCAGAGAAAGGAGAGGGACCTGAGAAGAAAAGATTTACAAAACACCATGGTTAGTGAAGGAAGAAAGGAGAGGGAGAAGGAGTTGCATGGAGCTGAAGTTCCCCCTGCAGCCCATAGCAAGAGTGTAGGTCAACATGCCTGCAGCCTGTGGAGAATCACTGATGGAGCAGAACCACACAAGAAGGTGGTTGACCCCGAAGAGGCCATGACTCTGGGCACTGTGTGCTGGAGCAGTTTGTGCATGAGGGAAGTGCAGCCATGGGCAAACCCACATATGGACTTTAGTGGAGGACCTTTTTTTCCTGTAGGAAGGGTGCCATGTGGAAGCAAAGGGAGACAGGGAGGAATCCTTTCCTACCCCCTGAAGAGGAAGGAGTGGCAGACACTGCATGGGATGAACTGACTGCAACTCCCATTCCCATTCCCTTACACCGCTGGGCAAGATGGGGAGGTAAAGAAACTGGGAATAATACTGAGCTTGGGAAGAAGGGAGGTGTGGGGGACAAATGTTTGACTTTAAGATCTGGTTTTATCTCTCGCTGTTCTACTCTGATGTTGTTGTTAACAAAATCAAATTGTGGGTTTTTTTTTCTCCCTATGATGAGTCTGTATTTTGCCTGTGATCGTAAGTGGTGAGAAAAAGCCCTCCCAGTCCTTATTTTGTCTAGCCCCCTTTCGTGGGCATCATAGTGCTCAGTTGCCCACTGACCTTAAACCACAGCAGAGTACCAATGAGGAATAAAAAACCCAATCCTCGCAATATTCAGAAGCAGATTCTGTTAATTCAGCTAAGAAGCCTTAGAGAAGAAATTACAAAGGAAGTGATCAGCTTGTATGCATGCTAAGCTTTATTCAATATATACTCAAAGCTAGAAACACAAGAAAATTATTAGTAAATTTAATAGCCAATGGAAAGCCAAACGGGAATTTGTTAGGAGCAGCCTGACAATTTATTACTGTGCTAGCATTTTGTGTTTGTAAAACACCTATTTCTTTGGAACCTATATGATAATTTGACCAAAACAAAGAAACAAAAATTGTTAAAAAGATCAAAACGTCAATCACGAACTAGAAACATTTTAAATAATTGCCATCTAAATTTTCACTTTAGATTTCTTAGCTATTTTTTCCTTTCTTACTGTAGAGATTAACTTAGAAGTATGAAATAATGACATTTTAGTCTTAAAGAGTCATGGGATTAGGAATTTTTAAGTCAAGGTACTGCCATTAAATACAATTATCTCTAATTTACACCAGCTTGAGAAAGGATGAAATCAGGTCTGTTTTGGATAAAAATAAAAAATGAGAAGTCATAAAAGAATGTGACAGAGCTCAACATTTCCCTGAGTTCTTTTCCTAATCATAGACAACAAGGTAAAACACCCAGGTCTGCTTTGGTCACATAGTAACTGTATGAACTGAGTTCCATATTAATCCATGTGAACTATTGTTATGCAACTAGATACCTTCCTTTCCCAGGTGAAGGTGGATTTCTCCTTTGTAAACATAGCTAGCTCCATAAGTAACAATACTTGTTCCAATATGCAGGAAAAGTGCAAGTTGAATGTCATTTTTTGTGTATGAAATCAAACTTTTACATAGATTAACTCCATTGATCATTGTTGAAACAAGATACAAAAAAGATGGCAAAAGTTTAACTGAAAAATAGACTTCAGAAAAGGAAATGATCAAACATATAAAATGAAGTTTAAAAGGGATTTCTGCTTTTGATTATCTGCAGAATTTTACACATTTACATTATGGCTTCAGAAGTAAATTGTATTTATTTATCCTGTTTGTTGTCTGTTCGGATCACTTTAGCTTTTCGTTTCACATTATCAAGTGAATGAGTCACAATATATATCAATACTTGTGAGGGTAACCTGCCTTTATGTGCTTGGAAATATTATAAATACTTTTCTACTGAGAAAGAATATATTTTTATTTAAATGATTCTACACTGAAAAGTATTATCACATGACCAGCTGAAATGCTTAAAGCAACATTTTGTCTTAAATGTGCAACTTTTGATTATACATGGTTATAACAGTCTGTACTGGCTTTAAGATAGTGCTGTGTTAGCATTTTTTTAAAAAGGAGGAAATTTTAAGTGTAGTATGTTTACACCTAGCAACATCCTTTACTTTATTCAATAAAGGTATTGTTTGGTTACTCTTCTGGAAAGCCTTTTTTACCCTTTGTCCCCTAAAGTCCCAAGAAGAACATGTGCAGGCCATTATTTAAGTGGTTATTTCTACAACTATAGCATGATAACTGAATTTCTCTTGTTTTGTGTGGGAGGTCAAGCACCCCAGGCAGCATTAAAACCTCCCTGGTGAGATTCTGATTGAGTACTTGCTGGATCCTGACTCATGTGGATAAAAGCTCATATATTAACCTTCCATTGGTACAGAATATTGCTCTAAACATTACATGCACTTCTTTTTATTATTTATTTCTCGTGTCAGCTACGTCTCTCTTCTTCCACTCCCATCCCCCCATATTCTTGCCTATAGATTTTTGACAAAGTGGAGGGCAAAAGCAGAACCTCTCAGCAGATCTTTATGAAAAAGAGTCTACTGAGTTTTAAACACTCATTGTGTTTGAAAGGGAAGCAGTTAGAGGTGGAGGTAACTGGTACGAGAAATGTATTAGAAAGTCTACAAGAAAAAAGAAAAGAGAAAATTATCTAGAGAAAAAGCAATATATTTCAGTAACACAGCTCTGTGTATTACAAGCAGCTAAATGATAGATTACTGTGAGTAAATGTAAATATACACATTTCTGCCTTTAGTTATTGTACAGGCTTCAGTAAACAGACACCTCTAATAACCTCCATGCAGAATAAATAGAAATTGGATTCTGCATGAGCAACAAAACCACATTAGTGAGCAATATTTTAAGCATTAATCTCAATAAAAATACACCCATTTTACTCAAGGAATTCGTGTCAAACAGGGCAACTTCCCAGAGTGAATTCAATTGTATATAATTTTTTGCTATTTAACATAATTATTCAGGGAGAAAATCAGAAAGGCCAA
>NW_010174166.1:19435-21858 GCF_000695765.1 Mesitornis unicolor | reverse complement strand
CAAAGGCGGTAAGAGCGAGGGCGGCGGGAGCAGGAGGTGTCCGTCCGCGGACCGGGAGTACCGGGGGTCTCGGGCCAGTAGCGATGGCCTCTCGGCGGCCTCTGGGCCTCGCTGGGGGTCGGAGGCAGTGGTGGCTCAGAAGGGAGGAACGGGGCAGCGGCAGGGACCGAGGGCCTTGTGCTGGGGCTGAGGGGGGCGGTGAAGCTAAACTTCTGGTCGGGCTGTTTGTCTCAGCTGAGTTTTAATAGGCTTCGGTTCGGGTCACAGCTTGTTTTTGCTTGCCTTTCCTTCCTCTTCCGGCTTTGTTCGGTGAGCTCTGGCTCTGGCTCTCTGCATCCTTGTAGGATTAATTCTTTATCTCCATTAGCATTGGAGATGCATCAATCAGCTTGAGAGCCAAAGCTCTGGCTTTACAGTAGGAGTATATATTTGCTAGTGGTTATTAGGAGAAAACTTAACTTTGTTCTGTGCTCAGGTTGAGCGTGCTTTTACGTCTTGTTTGAAGAGGTCCTGTATCAATCCGCAGCATTCCCCTTACCAGCTGTATTTCAGGAGCCGACTTTGGAGGAGTTCAGAGTTAGTTACGTGTTGTTTGCTCATCTGGCACTTCACCAAAGTGTCACAGCTGTCATTGCAAACAGCTTTTTTTGCTGACATAGCAGTTCATGAGGAGCCATTATGGTTCCTGTCCTCTGTCTTTTCAAGGTAAGAGCCGAGCCGCCTCCAGTTCTCCACAGCTGTTTGGGAGCAGTGTTCCTGGCAACCGTGCATTTTTTTCTAAAACCTAGAAATGGGACAGTGGTGATTGAAGCGAGTGGTTTTAGTCCCCGAAGTACCCGTGAGAGTATCAACAGGTTGCTACAGTACCATCGCTGTGCTAATTTCCTTCCTCCTCAGTGGTTTGTTTAAACTCTGTTACTTCAGGTCTCTGAGGAAGCAACGATGTATTCCAGAGAGTTAACAAAGTGACCATCTTGAAGGTGTTGACTCCTTTTTGGACTTTCTAAGCGCACTCAGATCCCGGGTGACCAAGTATTACGTGCTCTTCACCTGCAGTACCTGCTCCTTCGCTGAAGTGAGCAACATGGGAGGTGGCTCACCCACAGCCCCCCAGATGGTGGTGTGACTGTGATTACAGTGAAGTTTTAACTTCAAGTTTAAACACATAAAAGTCTTTTTAGGAAGAACTTTTGAGGCAGTTATTTCTGGAAGAACTCCTAACTGATTTGCCAGGTTTTTTGCATCAGCAACAGTTTTTGATGTTGAGGGTCTCACTGTCCCTAGCTGCTGTTCTTTTTCGGTGCCTTATTTCATTTTTGGACCAATGGAAGCAGGTGTTTCATGTGCTAGAGGTGCAGTGAGAGTTTCAGAACCAGATCTTTGGCCTCTGATGGAATAACAAAGTATGCAGACCTCTCTGTGCAGGTTGTGAGAGGCAGTGGGAAAGGCTTGCAGACGGGAGCTTTCGCTGTTGTGGAGAGCTGGTTCCTGTCCCCGTCTCGCCAAGAGATACCTCATTGTACAGCTGCTTTTTCAGTGATGTCTGATGCTGCGGAGAGGGTTGTTCCCAGAACATAAACATCCTTCAGTAAGGAGTTAGCATGGCCTGTCCTGTGGCTGCTATGCCTGAAGTGATTTTGTGGAGTGCCGCCTTTTACAGATTTGAAACAATGCAGAGGAGCAGTGAGGAGAGAAACCTTGATGTGCTTTTACTCCAGTTCAGTAGACTGACTTTTAATTTAAAAAAAAAACCAAAACTAAAACAACTTTTTAGAAGACCTCTTTTTAATAAAACAGAAGAAAATTCAGGCTTGAACATAATTCGGCTTCCAGGATGCTTGTTTCTTAACTATGATGGAAGGCAAACAGGTATGGAGTGAGTTGCTTCCTTCATGGTGCATCAAAGCAGCCTGGCAAAATTAGAATCTCCTTTAGTCGAAGTAGATGTGTATTTGCAGGTGGTGTAACTGGAGCGTACTGAAAGCTGAAACAAGAAGGTTCTCTTGGTCAGATTAGGGCAAACAAGCACAGGATGAGCGCAGGGGATGCGGCTGTGTTAAACTGTGGCTATGTTTTGGTAGCTGTTGCGTGCAGGACGCTGGCATGTCTCCAGATGGGATTTTTTCTTGAGTTCCTTATCATTCTACATGTGGCTGCTGTGGTCCACCCAGTTTCTCTCCTGTTTCAGGAAACATATAGGAGGTATTTTGGAAATCTTGTGTCTCCTTTAGAATGGAAAGTATTCTTGCTGAATAAACCCTCCCAAAATGGTGACCTCTTGTTGCATCATCGACTTTTGCACTGATGGTCGCTGGATTTGAGTCTAGTCAAGCTCTTGCCATTTAGATGCTTTTCAGAGTTACCCGCTGTGATCAAGTCCAGCAGAAGAAATTAAGAAACGGGTGTTTGTGGAACCTTGCCAT
>NW_010174166.1:0-19404 GCF_000695765.1 Mesitornis unicolor | reverse complement strand
TCCCTTGCAGCACACCTTGAAATGGGCTAAATAGGGTACTGTAAGCTCTTGTACTTGTAGAAGGTGGATTTTAGCTGCCTTTCAAACTTGGCCTTAGAAACCAACTTAAACTAGGAAGTTTCCAATAGGAAAGTTTCTTTGGGTTATATGAGAGCACCAACAGGAGTCGCATCCCATTAGGATGAAACAAAGTAGCTAAGGGAAAATAGGCATTTTGGGTTTCTCTGCAGTCCTCGAGACCTGATGGGACAACACGAGTTCTCGCAAACATTCCTGGGCCTCGTTACTACGATGTGAGCGTGCTTAGCTGGGGTGCGTGACTGCTCCGTCACCTCTTACTCACTGGGATGTTTGCCTTAGCAGCAGCAATAACTTCAGTGTTTTCATGAAATCACCCTGTGCTGAAGTGTGATCCACCACTCAAACCCCATATGCAGTATGGTTGGCTCCAGCGTGGCTCAGCTGCAGAGAAGAGGCAAAGAAAGACTGAAGGAAACTGCAGTCCTCACCTCAGTAGCAAACCAAAATGGTCACCTAGAGCTGCTTTTAGTGCTGTGGACTTGATCTCCTCCTTTTGGAGACAGAGGTCCTCTAACAGAACATGGGCCAGGGCTTGCTCCAAAAGTCAAGCACAGCTTTGTTGCTAGTTTTATATCATTATATAGACAGTATTTTTTATAAGTCTCTGTTCTGTTGGACTATGGACACGTAGAGATGTTTATTATAGGTTAGATCTCGAGAACAACAAAAGGACTAATTGAGGATCTGTGTGAAGAGTAAGTACCTCACCAGAGCTGCTGCTGTTGCTTATTCCTGGTTTGCCAAGAGAAGAAGGAAAAAAGAAACTCCCACATCCAAATTTACGCTACTTAAATCTGGGCTCTAACAAGAGAGGATGGCAGTAAGAATCTTCTGGTTTTTTCCCTGCATGAGTGCACACAGCCCTGTCCTGCCTCTCTCTCCATGGGAATGCAAGGAGGGATGATACAAAGCAGAGAGCTCCCCGACACATGGCATGCTGGAAAGGTTGGAAGGAGCAGCATTGCTTTGATTTAGGGTGAGGGAAAAGGGTTCCTGTTGACAAATGCATACTCCAAACTCTTGGTTGTCTGCTGACTGATTTCATTACTGCTCTGATGGACCAGAGTCCTCATGAGCGTAATTATTCTGGGAGGGGAAGCTTGCAGTTGGTAAAATTAGGTTTGAAGCATTGTTAGGCTGTCATGTGAGGTCCTTCCTAAAAAAGGCACAGGTGGAGAGGATTTTCCTGTAAAACATGAGTCATTATGGTGACTCTCAAAGGCTTTAGGAATTGGTTAGAAAGGACCTGTAGTATGACAGGAATGTGTGTAAACCAGCTAATTGAGAAATGTGATGGTGACTAACGTGATTAAAACTATAAGTGGTAAGAAATTCTTCTGTCAGCTGCAGATAGAAGCTGTTTCTTGTTCCTGGGCCTTGTAAGGACCCGCTTTAGACTGAACTTTCTTGAGTGGTTTGATGATTGCAGAGAAGCTGCAAAGTTGCTGTAGACACAATAGACATGTGCCTCTCTAGCAAGTTCACGGAAATTGCAGATTTAGGAGAGTGGTTAAAGCTCCAAAGCGACAAACTCCTGAACAACTCGAGTAGTTGTCCAAACCTCTTCAAAATATGTAAGTTTTGACCAGAGACTCAGTGGTGTTGATAGCCTCTTCCCCACAAACACTGTCAAAAAAGGTCTATCTCAATAATCATTCAGCCAGACCTGGTCACACCCTCGGTACTTGGAAGCTTCTGGTATGTTTTTTTTCAGATAGCGTTCAGCCCATGTCTTTTTAGCCTGACGTGCATTACAGCTTTGCAAGCTATGCAAGCCTGTGTTTGAGTTACACATCTGTGGTTTCAATGGAGCTGATTTAATTCTGAATTAAAGGATCAGCCTTTTGAATAGCAGAGTAAATGACCAGTTCTGGTGACAAACTTTGTCTGCAAAATGTCTCTGTCACATCATGTCAAAGTAATGGTAATGTCTTTTGACTTCTGTAGCTGCAGTTGCAGGCAAAGACTGAAATCTGCCTTGTGCAAGAAACAGCAGAGAACCACAAAACCCAGTCAAACCACTTTTATTACTTAACGTATCCTTAAGAAGGCAGATCCTCAGTAATGTACAATAACACACAGACCTTCCGGTCCACTGTCCCCCTCTTTTTGGGGAGTGCAGGAGGGAGAGAAAACTAAAAATAACCAAAAAGCGAGACTTTGTGTGAATGATCCCATTCCAGCTGTTTAAAATGTCCAGATAAATTGAAGTGGTGCCAGGGAAGGGGAAGACTGGAGGGCACTGGAAATGAAAGCTCTTGATACCAGTAACGCGATCCGGAATCACAGTGGCATGTTTGCCTGCCACTTCAGAGATATATTAAGGGGTGGGGAGGAATGCAAAGTGGGGAAAGGGAAGCTAATAGGCTTTTATAAAATGGATCTGATTGTTGTATGAGGTGTTACTGTTTGTGTAATGCTTACTGGGTATCCAGAGTTCGGGGCTGGCTGGCGTGGCCAGATGTCTTGCTGGATCAGTGAAGTTCTGCTTCCAAGCTTATCAGCATAACTCTTCTACAAACAACTTAGGGCAGTTGGTGAAGTGCTAGGTTAAGTCACAGGTAAGTGGCCTGTTGTGTCCACAGGGGCAAGACTATCATAGTATTAATTTTCTGTTCCAGCAGTGTAATGAAGCAGCTGTTTAGACACAGGAAACCCCTCTTGAGCCTGACTGATTTTTCTACTCTTGTCAGCTTTGTTCCTGCAGTATTTTGCTTTGCACTTTCACTGCAGTATCCAGTGTTAGGGTCAGTGGTGCGCTCAGCGTGCTTTTGGGCAAACAGTTCTTGTTGCACAGGTTGGTGGACTTAGTACTTCAATACTGGCTATGTGCCCTGCAAGGCCAAAGCATTGGGTTCGTGCTTCAAGGTCAATAAGCATTTGTTGGCCTTGTAATTCTGATCTAAAAATACCCTTTTCTTTCACATCTGTTGGGGTCTTTTAAATACAAGAAGCAGAACGGAGTGAAAACAAGCAATGGGGTTTTGCAGAGTGGGAAACCTCGAGACGAAGGCAGGCAGCAGTAGATTTATATAAGGGAACAGTATACAATCAATTGTGTGTTTTCTGAAAGTGGAACGAAAAATGAACTAGTTGTCAGCTTTTATCACTTAAAGTACCAGGCAATGTCTGGTGACAGCAATTCCAAATCTGGATAAAGAAAATTCATCCATTGTCATAAAAGGTAAAGCATAGCAAATATATCTTACCTTTATACTCTTTGATGAGTTCTTTGGACAGCAATAGGCATGAAACTGTTTGGGTTGCTGGGGGAATTTGGTGTCCCAATAAACACCAGTCTTTTAACCAGGGCAGTGGCCCAGGTGAGCACGGTGCTGTCTCTGAGGCGATGCTGGCTGAGGTTCAGTACTTGTGGACAACTCTGAGGCTGCTCATCTGATTCTCGGTGTTGGTTTTTTTTCTTTCAGATGGAAAGAATGCGAGTGGATCCAAACAGCGTTATAATCGTAAAAGAGAAACTTCATATTCAAAAAATGAGAACTTTTCCAGTCAGTCCCGTCGCTCCAATTCACAGAAAAGCAAAGCTTTTAACAAGACACCCCCTCAAAGGGGAGGTAGCGGCGGAAGTGGCAAACTTTTTAGCTCTTGTAATGGTGGAAGACGAGATGAGGTGAGAATTGTAATGCCGTGCCTCCAAGGCCTTCTTTCTTGGGATGAGAGGATCGCTCTGACCTGCCTAGATAGGTCTTCTGATTTCAGCTCCTGGGCTGGGAAGGGAGAGAGCGGTAAGAGGTGCCAACATCGCTGAGATGCCAGAGCGAGTGTGAGCAGAACAACTTTGCAACAACAGAAGAGGAGTGCTCTCTGCTCTGAGAGACTTGCAGTACAAAATACCGTCTGAGGAATGGGTACCTAGACAGGCCACTTGCATATCTTGTGAAACAGAGGTCTTTCATGACAATAGCTAGTGGTACAATTTCTAGCTTTGAAGTCTGAGGTGATGGGGTCTGACCACCTCGGTGTACAAATTCGCATGTGATAGTGCTAATGAGAAAGTGATCGTATTAACCTTGGTGACATCACGATGGAGTAAAACTGGGCTGAGGTTTTTATGCTGATGTCAGTCTAAATACTGTAGGCTCTTGTGGGTTTGCATTGACAGAGAGGGCTCTGATTTTTCAGTTTTAGTGGATAAGCAACACTGTTCACCTAAACTGCTTACTCTGTCAAAACTCACCTGCTCTGTCTCTGTTGAATTCTCATTGTTTGCTTCACTGTATAAAAACTAACCAAAACAAGTACGACCTGTGCAAATACTAATCAGACTTGTATTACTGGCCATCTAAACTAATATTGTCAGGATTCAAACAACTTCCTTCTGTTATTAATTTTGACTGCTAGGTTTTACCAGCTTTTACATGTCCTTATGTGGGTTGCTTTTATGCTCTCCTCCTTTTGATCAGTGTAGGATAAGACCACTTAGTTCTAACTTTCAGGTTCTCATACACTTCTAACGCTGCACTGCTTGATTTGCAGACCTGGAGTGGAAGCAGGTGAGTGAGTAGATGCTGCGTGTTCTGTACGTAATCACTGATGGGGCCTGGGTATCGACTGGTACTGGTGCTTTTGCAGTAAATCCTAGCAATTTCTGACAAACGCTGTTTTCTCTTAGGTAGCAGAGGCTCGACGGGCAGAGTTCAGCCCTGCCCAATTCTCTGGTCCCAAGAAGATTAACCTGAACCACTTACTGAACTTCACTTTTGAGCCCCGTGGCCAAGCAGGCCATTTTGATGGGAATGGACATGGCAACTGGGGGAAAAGGAACAAGTGGGGTCATAAGCCATTCAACAAGGAGCTCTTTCTACAGGCCAAGTGAGTGGAAAACTAGCAGGGCTCTGAGACTTCTACAGAGACGTTGAGTTGTAAGGAACGATCAGCCAGGGAATTGTGTTTGACTACTTGTATTGACTTGTCTAGGGTGAACTTACCTCTCCGTAGTGTTTCTAGTGGTAATGGCTGTACTTGGAAGGGATAAAAATATATGAAGTTGTTGTCTTTGCCTATTTACAAGGTATCAGATACAAACCAATTAGTCTGCTCTGATTTTCTACCATCACTTGTGGAATATGACATTGTGTTTGACTACTTGTATTGACTTGTCTAGGGTGAACTTACCGCTCCGTAGTGTTTCTAGTGGTAATGGCTGTACTTGGAAGGGATAAAAATATATGAAGTTGTTGTCTTTGCCTATTTACAAGGTATCAGATACAAACCAATTAGTCTTCTGCTCTGATTTTCTACCATCACTTGTGCAATATGACACTCCATTTGGGAAGAACTTCCATAGTTCCCTTATGGAAGATACTATTTTTTTGGGAAAAAAATAGTATGCTGAGATAGTAGGGGTAGCAGTTGCTGGATCAAAGCCCCTTGAATTTATAAGTCCTAGAAGTAGTTACTTGTATGGATTTTAGCTCTTAAACAGCTGGTAGTTTCACAGGCCCCTAGGTCTAACCCAAATGATGATCAGTATCATAATCCAGCAGCAGAATTGCTTTTGAGTGGAAATAATGGTCCCTTTCACTGGAATTTGAAGCATGTTCAGGACTTCCTGTATCTGATCATGTTAAAGATAATGAAAAGTGTTTTCAGCATTGATGCTTCTGATTTTTTTCCCCACTGTTTTGTGCCTTATTGTAGTGAAGTCTTTTTGCAGGAGTCCCAGTAACTCTAGTTTTTGTGAGCATATTTTTTCCACTTGTGAATCCCTGTTTTTTAATAGATCTCTGATGGAGCTGGCGGCTACTTACGAGTTTCTGGAAAATCACTCTGCCTGGCTCATTCTGTAGTTAGTATGTGATGTTGTGTCTAACAGAAATTGGACACACCTGTATTCTGGAGATCTGGTTGTGAATTGAACTCTTTTGGGTTTTATTGGTAGAAGGTACTGTGTCCCGCAGAGAATCCTGTAGGATAGTTTCAGCTCAGAGAATCCTGTAGGATAGTTCTCAAAGAATTTTTAGAAACAACTGAGTGGATCATCTGTCTCTTTGCCTCTCCCCAGCTGCCAGTTTGTTGTCTCTGAAGAACAGGACTACACAGTCCACTTTGCTGATCCAGATACCTTGGTCAACTGGGACTTTGTGGAGCAAGTGGTCAGTTTTGATGGGCTAGACTTTTTTTTTTCTTTCCTAAGAAGCTCAACCTGTCTTTAACTGCCTCTTTATCTCTGTGATGTTACGTAAAACTCAGCTGTTTTTGAGTTGAGGCCTCTTCTGTCACTCCCACAATACTGGGAAAGATCTGTCATGGAATATATTATGAAATACTTTCATGACAGGAAAAGAGAAGTGCTAAAATCTATTAGGAAAATTAGCAGCTTCTTCTTGCTTTCGCAGATGGGAGCTCATCAAAAATAGTATCTGACATTCTGTAGACAGAGTCCTTGTGATCGAGATATTAACAGAAAACTTGGGCATGAGTCCATGGAAGAGGACTACAGTGTAGAATTTTGAAGAATTATTCTGTGCATAGGTGGCCCATCTTGCCTAGCAACAAAATGGAAAATCTCTTGAGAACTGTGGTCAGAACTTTGGGTTGCCTCAAGTAGGAACTTGTCTGCCAAGACTAGTCTTGGTGTATGGCATAGCTGGAGAGGAGGTTGGCTTACTGTTACCTGACGCTACGGAAGAGCTGAGAAATCTAAGCGCTTGCTTGGCAGTTATGTCTCTGCAGCATACAGATGCTAACAAAGTGTCTGACTAAAGTAGCATGTTCATGGAAATAGGTAAGTTCAGTCTCACAGCTAAACGGGACTGCACAAGTCAGCTTGTGTAAGTGAGGCGTCAGCTCGTTTGCTGTCTTCTCAGTATCTGAATTTGGGTGATGAAGATGCTGGTAGCTCTTGGAGATGATGAAAACGTGAGGGGAAACATGAGAAGAGTCACTTTTTTATGTAATTAGAGTAGAAATACTAAATGGGTGGCTTTGAAGGTTATTCCATGTGCGCTCTGAAGCTGTTACTTGGTTCACAGTGTACTTAATTTATTGGTAAATAAGCAGAGTTGTAAGATTAATATGTTAGAGTAGATCTTACAGGTGGCTTATTCTGTAACACAGGAACTGATTTCCAAGTCTAAAACTTGTACTGTTCTTCTCATGTGCCATTTCAGCGAATCTGTAGCCATGAAGTGCCCTCTTGCCCAATTTGTCTGTACCCACCTACTGCAGCAAAGATCACCCGCTGTGGGCATATCTTTTGTTGGGCGTGCATCCTTCACTATCTCTCCTTGAGCGAAAAGACCTGGAGTAAATGCCCTATTTGTTATGGTGCTGTTCACAAGAAGGACCTCAAGAGGTAAGACTTGATATTTTTTCACTGGCGTATCTTTTTGAAATGTTATTTTTGCCCTGCTAACCTCCTCCTCACCTTGCAGTGTTGTTGCAATGGAGACACGTCAGTATGCAATTGGTGATGTCATTACGATGCAACTCATGAGAAGGGAGAAAGGTGTTCTGATTGCACTACCCAAATCTCAGTGGATGAATGTGGTGCAGCCTGTTTACATCAAAGGTGAGTGTATCTGAGTACTGGTGGTGGGCATTCTTCTCCTAACTGTGATTAAGACTTGTGTAGAGAGGATTTACCATGGCAATGCCATGCTGTCACCTTAAAATAGACCAGACTACAAAACGTGGGTTTTAGCAGCTGAAAACCTTAATGACCACATCTTAATAATAACCTTTCTACCCACTCTCTGGTTTTTGTCAGGCTTTAACTTGTGTACTGTTTCCCTTCGATTTACTGCACTGCAGACTCCTGCCTTCTCAATCTTTGGTATTAATTTGATGTGTGTTTTGTATTGTACAGTTCTTACTGTGACTCTTGCTGCCTTTGTTGCCTTTTCAGTGTCCTTAACTTTTTTCCTCCTAGCTCCTTGTTATATAGGTTAGCAAAAATAACTGCCTCTGTGTCTAAACTATTTCAAGGATGTAATCTTCAACGAGGTTTTCATCATCTTCACTTATCTACTAAAATCCGTGAATGATATGGGAAAATAATCAAAGTTACTGCAAACCTATTCCAAACATCTGTTGCCTGACTTCTGCAGTTCTCTCTAGTCAAGTAATGTGACTAACACATCATCATCTTATCTGTTAGTATCATGAAAATTTTGTGACTAAAGAAATAATTTTACTTTGCTGTTTTGTGGGCTGTCTTGGCTCCCTTCGTTTTGCAGTCACATTTGTGAAAGGCTGCATGCATTTAAGCTCTCTGTAAAAAGTCAAGCCTCCTAACGCATGATGGGTATCCAGCATGCAGGGTGCGTGCTTACACGTTCCTCAGTATTTGAAAGTAAAGAACTTCAAATCCTTTTTGTAAAACAGATGGAGGAACAAATAATGAGATTTGAGATCATTCTAAACCCAGGATATTCAGCATTAACTTGGTGCTCTGCAGATGAGGTTGGACCCTGGGGGAGCAGTGGGTATATGGACTGCACTAGTGTGTGATGCTATGGTTGCTGTAAAGTTTGTCGTTGAGATAAACTCTCCAGTAACAAAGACGACTATGTTTTGCTAAACTTGGAATCCTTTAGTTTACTATTTCAGCTGTGCTTCTGGTAAAAACATCATCATCATGTTTTGTATGGATTTTGAACTAGTTTGAGACAAAACAGACATCCCTTCTGCAGAGCTTCCCAGTTGCAGTGTTTGTTGAGTATATAGAGGAGGAGGAAGCTGCAGACTGCGCTGTTTCAGGAAGGCTTGACCACCCAAGGCTTCTCAAGGGTGGTGCTTCCACAGGAAAGTTTGAACTTGATTTTTTTTTAACGTGTAGCAAGTAAGTGGTGAAGTGGGAGAGAGGAGGAAGCTGCAGACTGCGCTGTTTCAGGAAGGCTTGACCACCCAAGGCTTCTCAAGGGTGGTGCTTTCACAGGAAAGTTTGAACTTGATTTGTTTTTTTAACATGCAGCAAGTAAATGGTGGAGTGGGAGATAAACTGCTGTGTGGGAGAGGTGCGTGTAGCAGGGCAGGTATGTGGCACCAACTTGTGTCAGCATTGATCTCATGGTAATACGTGGAGTATGTATCAAGCCCTTGCTAAATATTGTCTGCCTTGGAGTGGATTAACTCCCAAAATTGAGCAGTAACAAAACTTCAGAAGCAGCAGCAGTTCTAACTGGTGCCTCTGTGTGTGGATGTTAATGATTTGGTGCTGCTTTTCAGATGACCAGCACAGTCAGTATTCAAAGCTGCTTTTGGCATCCAGGGAGCAGGTCTTGCAGCTGGTGATTCTGGAGGAAAAAGCGGCATTGCTAAAACAATACGAGGAAGAAAAACACACCCCAGAGGCTTGCTTTATTGAGGCAGCTATCCAGGAACTGAAGGTGAGAACCTCTTTGAAGGTTTTTAGTAACATTATTTTTAACAGTATGCTGGGTGCTAAGCATCTATGTTCTGCTGCATAGGTGATTGTGTGTGATTATTCTGGTCTCTGTGATGTGTATACTAGCAAGGTGGTGGTGATTGCTGCTAGAATAGCATTATGTATCTTGGAGAAGACTGTAGCCTTTGGACCTCAGGCATTTGGCATGATGTTCGAGATAGAACAGAATGCATTTTACTAAATGGTATTCCTTCCATAAATGTAAAGGAGTTTTGCCTTCAAAGGAAGATGTGTTTCCCTTTGTTCATGTTTGCCCAATAGAAGCAAACTTGTAGACTGCTCCTTTTCGAAGCCTTTAGGCGTCCTACAACGGGTGTGCTTTCCAGTAATAATAACAAGAGGACTTCAAGCATCACTCTTTGTCACAGATGAATTATGGATCTATGAAAACCTGAAGCAGAGGACAAGGCTAAAAATAACTATGGTGGTAGTCTCTTGGCTTAAATAGGAAATTAAAACTTGTTCTCTTCGGATGACCTGCAGGAGCGAGAAACAGCACTCTCTGTTAACCAGGATAAAAACAATGGTGTTGCTGGAATCAGTGCAGCTGTGGAAGAATTGGTCCTAGAAAGCTCCAAGGCTGCGGAGCCTGCAGTTTCCCAAGAGAAAAAGGTGGGTGACAACTCTGCTCTGGCAGCTCTTGTTAGTACTTAATTCTGCAGCTTTACACTGCAGTGTACGGTGAAGTGGTGCCAAAGATTTTTTCAGAGATGATAATCTTTTGAAGGAGGTGATGTAGTACTAACTCTAAGCTCTCTGCTGTGATAGTGTGGTGTGGAATATCTCTCTGCATTTGATGAGGAGCTTGTGGAGCCTTGCTCAGATCTGGCAAGTTCCTTTTCGCCTCCTGTGGAAGCAGAAGAGGCAGTGCTGGATGAAGAGGAAGTACTTGAGGTGGACACCATAGGGGAACCTGATATGAACACTACAGAAGAACCAAATCCAACTGAAACAAGCTACCAAGAATCTAAAGAGACAATTAGCAGTGGACATCTTAGCAACTCTCCTTTTTACTATTTCTATCAAGGTCAGTGCAATGAAATCCTGGAATCAGCGGGGCAGAGATGCCTCCTTTGGGATGTTCGTCACTTCACTAGATGCAGCTAAACCCTGTGAAACAAAACTCCCACAGAAACTTGGAAAGGAGCTTTAATTTTATTACTGGAGAATGTACTGAGGTGGGGAGAAGGGTACTGAAAATTAACAGGCTAAGAATAAGTGATGATATCTTATCTTACAGCGGAGGATGGACAGTGTATGTATCTTCACCCTGTGAATGTTCGATGTCTCGTTCGTGAATACGGCAGCTTGGAGAAGAGTCCAGAGAAGATAACTGCAGCTGTAGTGGAGATAACTGGCTACTCAATGACAGAGGTAGTTATTTTATCCTCTTATTAATTAAGGGCTCTTGTTTTAGTAGATTGATCACTGTGGCTGACAGGTGAGACTTGTTTCTTGTTAGTAATAAGAAATGATAACTACGAATGGGTAGGCATGCTAATCTTTGAAGGGCATCTGTGTAAGACTTATGCAAGGTGCAGTACCTAGAGTTGCTTTTGGTAAGTAGGCTGCAGTCTAGCTTGCTTTTTTTCTTTTGTTTTTCTAGAAGGCAGGAAGTTCTAGGAGTGAGAGAATTGCAAGCTTAAGATTGGTTTGTTGTTAAAGCTGTCTTGAAAAAGTAAGTGATTTTCTCATACAAGACAGTAGCTTGAACGAGACAGATTACCATCTTTCTCAGGCTGAAGAAGTGTTCTGCCTCTGTCTTGAACAAACAGTTGTTTCTGAGCATCAAGGGTAGAGGTGGGATATTGTGAAAATACAGATGGAAAGAAACTTCAGTCTTTGAGATAAAGGGAGTGCAAGTGCTTGAGGCACTGAAGTTCTGGAAGAGGGGATGGCTCCCGAATTCCTTTACCTCAGATAAAGACCGCTGTAAGAACTGGCACATGCAGTAACAACTATACATAATTCTTAATTTGTCTGTTAGAAAGGATATGCTCAAGTAAGAATGGGTGCAAGGGTAGCAGGGAATTGTCTTCAAGTTTTCTGGCTCAGTGAGGGAAAAATACAAAACTGGACTGAAACAAGCCGAGTAAAGTGGTCATTGGTCCAAATAATTTAGATGTAAAAGGCAAATTCAGTCCAGTGCAAAAATAAATGCATCAGAGGACTGATATTGTAGAATTTTATTCCAGTGACGTGAGTAAGAAGGGAAGAATAACAAGAAAACTGGAGTAACCATCCAGATCTGCTTACAGTGTAGTTGGTGGAGATCTTGGAGCATTGGTTCTGACCCAGGGCATCCTGCATGTGTTTGTAGTTTACAAAGTGACTATTGTGTCACTGCTGCTATTTTTTTTTTCCATTTGATTTGATGAATGGTTGGCGTTCTGTCTGTATAAGCTATTCATCACTATGGCAGACCTTGTTCCGGTAATACATTTACTCTCATCTATTTATTTATTTATTCATTCAGGATATAAGACAACGTCATCGTTACCTCTGTCACTTGCCCCTCACCTGTGAGTTCAGCATTTGTGAACTGGCTCTGAAGCCACCTGTCATCTCTAAGGAGACTTTAGAGTTGTTTTCAGGTTGGTACTAGCTCTGTCGTGTATCCATGAGGGTGAGGGGGAAGTAGTTCTTATCCCTTAATGTCAGAAAAAAGAACATACTTAACAGCTTTATTCCTCTTGCACCAACTGTCTGATTACTGCACAGAACAAACCAAATTCACTGTTTTATAGACAACAATTACAGAAAGAATAAAAAAGCCTGACTGGAAGAGCATTTGTTGTTTTTAAGCACATTCCATTATTAATGTGTTATAATGGAGTATGTTGTTCTCAAAGCTGGAGAAAACATTTCCAAAGTATTGGTGTGGGTTGGTTTTTTTTTATATCCAATGCTGTGCATTGCTCCTAGATGACCTTGAAAAGAGGAGACGTCTGCGGCAGAAGAAGGCTCGTGATGAACGACGACGTGAACGCAGAATTGAGATAGAAGAAAACAAGAAACAGGGCAAATGTAAGTCGTGATTGAGAGTAACTGGTGGATTTCCAGTCATCTTTAGTTGCTGAGCAGATTTCCTGAGCTATAGGATGAACTCTAAGGCCCGTAGTTTGTAGTGTGCACTTAGAAGAAGATTACAAGGTATTAGAAACAGTGTATGTAGAGTGAAAAATATCGGCGGTTTTGGTTAGGAAGTTAAGTGATGTTATGCAATTCCTGCATACTTGCACATTATGGGAGAGATGGGGGCATTTGAGGGCACAGCTGTCATGTGGGTATATTGCTCTTAGGATTCTTGATTTCTGTTTTTATAGTAATCACGGTGTAGAGTGAAAAGTGAAGAAGGAAAAAAAAAAAGGCCTCGGAACTGCTTCCATCCAGCAGTAGGGCTGTACTGGTCTCTAAAATAGAGGGTGGAAAGAAAATTGAGTTGGCACCTCCTAGACTCCTGAAACAACTTGCATATTGACAGTCTTCCCACACATTGTGTAGTGCTTTAATTTAAAACCTCTTTCTAGATCCAGAGGTCCATATTGCTTTAGAGAATCTGCAGCAGTTCCCTGCTTTTACCTCTTGCCCTGGAGAAACTACCAGCATTGATCATCAGAGCTTCTGTCTGTCTCCTCTTGGCAGAAGCCCTGTGTTTCAGACAGGTGAGCATTTGGAAAAACCACATCACATTAGCTCGTGATCGTTCTTTTGGGATCTACTGCTCGGGTCATCACCCTAAACTTCCTTAAGATAGATCAAAGCCTGCTTCTTTCCTAGATTGCCTGTGAGATCATACACAAAAGGCTGACATGGCTAAGAACATTCTGGTCCTTGCTCTGCTTTTTACTACTTGCGCTTCAGCGACAATATAAGATCTGCACTGTAGTTACCCCATCTTTTAAAATCTTTGCTGAGGCAGAAGAAAAGGAAAGGAAAAAAAGTCCCCAAAAAGGGAAGAAGAGAGCATATGCCAGAAAAACACTACTGGCATTTTTTTCTTTCTACCCTCTCCATCTTTCCCACCACATTATACTAAGTTTAAAACACAGTTGCTGAGCATTCAGTTAGGTTATTGTCTGGTTATGCTTTACCAAATGATTTATCTTGCAATTCATAAAAAATATTAAATAGAATCTGTTCTTAAATGCTTTTCTCAGAAAAACTCCACATAAACAAACAAACACGAAACCCCAACCCGAAAACAAACGCCAAAAAACCCCAACAAAACACAACATTCCAAAATAAGCAAACAAAACCCCCCAAGCAGTCCAAAAGAATTAAATCTCCCTTAAATAATGTGATTGAGGACGTTTAAGAGGTCCCGGTGGGTGTGACCAATGGATGGAACTGATGAGATGAAAATGGTTAATTACAAAAGATAATAAAGTTTTATTTCTGTTTCATCCTGATAAGCAGCATAATGAGTGCCTTTGCCAAGTGCAACTGGCTTTAATTATCTGCTGCTTTCTCTGTAACAGAGTCTGTTCCAACTCCGCTGTCACCTGCTGCCAGCCAGGTCAACCCGATGCTCTGTGGGAGTTTAGAAGAAGAATCTCCCTTCCCTTCCTTTGCCCAGGTAAGCCACGTAGGCAGAGTAAATCGTATCAGATTCACTTGGGACTTACTTGGGGATTAGTCTGAGAACACAGTTGCTTTCCCCAGAAAAACAATGTGGGATAAATCTTGTGGAGACAACCTAGGGTTGAGTGCTTGAAGGGGTTCTTGGATTTTCCTGCCACTTAGGGGATGTGCAGGACTGTATAAGTACATGGGATTTAATCATATCTTACAACTTTTTGTGATAGATGTTGAGAGTTGGAAAGGCAAAACCAGAAACGTGGCCCAAACCTGCTCCAAAGACAAGAGGTAAGAAAACTTGGTATTGCTACTTCAGGTTCTTTCCTGTGCATTTAAATCTAAGAAATCTTCTGACTTTACAAGAAACATCTGGAGTGTGGAGGGATGTTTGCATTGTGAAAGTTTTATGCAGCCTTCTGCCTCTCAAGGCACTTGCCTTCTTGCAGATGAGAACACTCTGGCACTCCCTGTGCCAGCAGATAGTGATGGAGAAAGTGACAGCTCTGACCGCATACCTGTGCCCAGCTTCCAGAATTCCTTCAGCCAAGCTATTGAGGCAGCCCTCCTGAAACTAGACAAACCATCCACAGCTGATCATTTATCAGGTAAAAGGCAGGGGGGAACATTTCTGAAGGGGAGGGGGGGAAATATTTTCCCTTCTTCCTCTGGGAGAAGTGAAAGCAGCAATTTTGGGAACCAAACATTGTCCATAGAAGAGTTCTGAGTATTGTCAGGTTGTGGTTTCTGAACAGCTTGATGAGGGCTTCTGTTAGCTTAAAGAGGCTCTCTTGGTGAGACCTGAGAGCTCTGCAACTAGCAAAGAATCCTGTTAGGACAAAGATGGCTGTTGACCAAATCATGTTTGCCATCTCTCTACTGGAACTTAACTTAAGCTTTATCTCAAGGAAGCTCAGGTTACGCACTTTTAAACTAAAAATACCTAAGCTGCTGAACTATCGCTTAAGTTTGACCAAAATGTGAAGGTAACTGCTAGCTGGGATTTCAAATTAGGGACTCTAAAACAGAGATGAACTTAAACCTCTAAGCCTGATGCTGGCTGATAAAACTAATTTATAATGCTCAGTTCTGATGTTTAGACTTGGCTTCTGTTTGGAGGCTGCACTGAGTGGTGGAGGGTTGGATGGGGGGAGGGGCTGGGAGTTTCAGTGAAAAATGAGTATTGGCTTCACTTGTAGTGGTTTTTGGACATGGATGAAAGCAATACCTGTCTGAAAGGCAAACTGCTGCACACTTGCAGTCCTAGTTGTTACTCTTGCAGCAGCAACTTTAGAATTGGTTAGGTGTGTGTATGTTTTAGGTGTGATGGAGTCTCCTCTAGTTTGTCTGCAGTAATTTTTTTTGTTAAAATTTAAACTACTTGGTGCTCAGTGAGTTGTTAGGAAGTTGTTAGGACCTGTAGAAGTCATTTAAGCTAGGAAAGACCGCTTATTTCTGTGTGATATTCCTGTTCCATGAGAAGAATGACAGTATCATTTTAATCCTTCACAGAGGAAAAGGGAGGCAAGAAAAGAAAGAAACAGAAGCAGAAGCTACTGTTCAGCACCTCTGTTGTTCACACAAAGTGATTCTGCTATTCAAGAGAAGTTTCCTCTCCTGGTTTTCTTTTCATTTTGCTTTGTTTTGCTGCTATAGTTTTAAGTATTTAAATTTGAGACTAAAATTGTGTTTCCAGGGCTTCTAGAGGGTTCAGGAGGAAACCGTGACCGTGTATGTTGAAGCAAGATGTTTTGATTCCAGCTGCTTAATCAGTTTATACTGCAACAAAGTTTTGAAAGAAACAACCCAGAGACAAATCAGCTGAGGCTTCTAGTCTGTGCTAAGTTGGTTCTTTTGGCCTAATAAGCCGTATGAAAGTCCTTAGAGTTGTGTGGCACTGCCAGAATACTGCAACATAACCTGGTTTCCGCTGCACTGGAAATGGGCAAAAGAGCTTCCTGGCTTTAGAGTGTTAGCTGCTTTATCTGTTCTTTCTCTAAAGAGCAAGAATTCCTCCTGTTCTCCTGGCTTGGAAAGATTTAAAGTTGAGGTGAGCGTAAAGCAGAACTTGGCTACTTGGTTTTGAAGTGACTCTTGATGAACTTGTGTATTTCAAAACATGGACTGGCAGTAGTAGTAGAAGGAACCTCCTGGCTTCTCTCAGTTGTTCGACTGTTTTAATGTGGGTGAATGAGGCTGCTAATTTTTAATTTTATTTTTTTTTGCCAACCACGGGCTACACATTCTTTGTAACCTGATCATCTAGAATAAACACTCCACCCTAGGGCTCTTGGTAAACTACTTGAGTGACATTTTGACACTGGCTGCTCTTGAATTGGAAGAACAACTGATAGCTGGAGTCTGTAGATAACTTATCCCCCAGCAAGAAACTGGAGTCTCTTGTACTGGGATAAGAGCCTGTATCTACTTGGTTCTGGAATGTAAGTCAACTGCACTAAGCACCTCAGAATATAAACGTGCCTCTTCCGGACCCCTCCCTGCTCTTTCTTTGGGTGGTCACATTCTACACTGCTTGTGGTTTGATTTGAGCTAATGAGTTAAGTGGTGTGGATTTTTGTTGAATAAAAATGAACTGTAGGTGTAATGTACCAGTCGAGGCCAAGAGTTACAATAAATCATACACGCACACACTACAAGTCCTGCACCCTTCCTGAGTTGTAACTGAACTGTCATATCATTGTGGAGCACAACATGGCTTAGTTGCACAGATCCAAATCTTACCCTTCCTACTGATGGAATTAATGCCAGGAGCTGGTGTGATGTCCCACCTCATGTACAGTGGAAGACTGACCAGAGACTTCTCTTTGTTTCAGCCCCACTTGGACCAATGCATTTGCACAGGCTTTAAAAAGTTGGTGTGACTCTGGCACTGTAACTGATCTGAGCAAGGAAGTGTTTGAGACTCCTGGAGTCTGGTATTCGTACACCACCAGTAAATTCATTGGTTGTGTCCCTATTTAAAAGGTTTATGTCAATACATTGATGCTTGATTTCAAAGCAATATGCTCCATGTTATACAACTGCTTCCTTGAGGCACTTTGTGTCCATGGGAAGCTAGTATGAAAGGGTATGCTTCACTAAACTCCTCCATGTTATACAACTGCTTCCTTGAGGCACGTTAAGTATGCGTGCATGGGAAGCTAGTATGAAAGGATATGCTTCACTAAACTTTGTATGTGGCTGTAAACCAGAAAGAAGGGGGAGAAGGAGGAGGTAGAGAATAATTCAACTGCTACAGGAAGCTAGAGGAAACACTTGCAAAACATTCTTTGAAAGCAGCTTGACTTCACGCTTGGTCGCAATTATCTACACTTGATGGAAAGATAGTACAGCTTGTCAAAAGAGTGCAAAGAAACTAAGGCAAGATGCCTGAAAGTGGTAACACATCTTGCTGTTAATGCCTTACGTGCACATTGGAATATTACTGGTGAGGATAGAGAAAGCAGTTAAGAAAGATTGATTCAAGTATTAACTGTGTTCACAGTACTATTATTTCCTATTTGTAATAGTCATTTTAAGCCATGGAACAGGAGTAACTTACTTGGTGTCTAACCAGTATCTGTTGTGTTCTATTATCTCTACACATTTATAGTCAACTTTTCTTTGCATTGGGAAGAGAGACAGAATGGCTGGGGCTGGTTAACTCACCTCCACATCTCACAGGCACTAGACCAAGTAAGGGAAGTGATGTGAGCTGGGGAGATTGTCCCTCCTGCAGGGGCGGTCTGCAGAGGACAGCATCTTCAAGTTGTATCTTGTTTTCCTACAGATTCAAGAGATAATACCAGCAATGCTGCTTTCCTGTAACTGATTGGTGTAAACTTAATAAATATCTAAGCAGTACTTGTACCTATGAATTTTATAATGAGTCAGATGGAGTTGGGCTTACGGCTTTACCTTGCATTCCTTGTGACCTCTGCTCCCATGTACAAAACTGATTGTTTCTGTGACTCAAAACAGTGGATAGCTGTATAGATAATGGGTGTACTTGAAGATAAGGTAAAAACCAGTAAAGATACTGCTTTTTCTGTACTGAAGGAAAATTACTACATTCCTTATCCATGCCAACTGCCTAAAGCTCACTTCTACCTCAGCATGAAGATCATATTGAGCTGCTCCACTCCTTAGGAGTGCAGGTGGTTTTGTCTCCTGGAGTGAAACGGGAAAGTAACCTACTCAGATTTTTTTTTTCTTTAGAAAATTTATTTACGAACACTCAGAATGGGGGAATGAAGTCTAAATATGAACAGATCCTTTTTCTGCTTTGCTTAGCACTGAAGATAACGGGTAACATCATTATTACACAAGTACAAGAACAAGTAACAGTCAGTCTGTTTCTGTGCCATCATCATCTTCCTCATCTCCACTGAGAGACTGCTCTTCTGCAACGGAACAGCTCAACCATGACTTCTGTATACACTGTCTTTCCCCTGCAATAAAGAGAGCAGAGGGTCATTGCTTAATCTCTTCACATATGCTGGAATATCCTCAACTTCTAAAGAAATGAATGTTTCTTAGTTCAATAATCCAGAGTCAGTCCTGCATATCCTATAAAAACCCCAGGAACTGAGGCTGCATTTCAGAAAAGCAGCTGGAGAAACTCACCTTCATTGGTACAGTTTTGCAACAACATCAGCAGCTGTCTTCTATTATATTGAATGAGGAATTTCTGACATGTTCTTATGGTACCTGTAGGAGTCAACAATATGTAACATATACATAACAGTGTTTCAGAGGTGCTAATACAGATGATTGCATCAAGTGACTAATGCCCCAGCAACAGCTTTATTAATGCAAGTGTGAAGAAGGGGCTGTAGACTCAATTTCCCCACTGTTTAAGTTTACTGGTGGAATAATTTCTAATGAGTACCCATTCTTTGATCCAAGTGGTTAATTTTCAGTACATGGATGTTACTATAGTTTGAAAATATCTTTTTAAAGAAAGTCATGTAATACAGTATTTGCTGCTCTGGTTTTGTGTTAAATATAATGAAGACTCAAGAGCAACCAAGCTCCGCGGCCTCCCCCCAGGTACCAGAGCCCGGGGCAGCAGCTGACCTCCGACGTGCAGAGTGTTGAGGGCGCAGGGGTAGCCCTGGCCACGGCTCTCCAGCTGCCTGACAAAGGGCAGCGCGGAGCAGAGCAGTCTGTAGGCGTCCTTGCGACACCGCAGCAGCACGGTCCCGGTGTAGGCGTTCAGGTACTTCACTGCGGGAACACACACGCACCGATGAGCCCGGCCGGTCCGGAGGAGCCCCCTCATCCCCGTCCCCGCGGGGCTCGGGAGCAGCGCGTCTCAGCGGCACCTGTGA